>NC_142517.1:156437500-156737500 GCF_057876585.1 Rhinolophus sinicus | reverse complement strand
CACAGAGCAAATCATACACTGTGGTCATGGCCAATCCTCACAGCCAGTTGGCTTGAGGGTCAATAGCACTCACTGACATTCCAACACCAATCAAGGCTCAACTACAACAGGAGTGCATACACAACTCAAACAACAGACAGTACTGGATCACTTGGCTCAGGTGATCAGGGAGAATGTACCAGTCGACCCCAGAAAACATCTATTACATAAGGCTACCCTGCCAAGATGGGGAGATGTAGGAGATCTACCTAATACATAGAAACAAACACAGAGAGGCAGGCAAAAGGAGGAGACAAATAAACATGTGCCAAATGAAAGAACAGGAGAAAATTCCATAAAAATAACTAAATGAAATGGAAGCAAACAATCTACTAGATATAGAGATCAAAATACTGGTTATAAGGATGTTCAAGGAACGTAGTGAGAACTTCATCAAAGAAATAGTAAGCACAAAAAAGGACATAGGAACAATAAAAAAGAACAAGTCAGAAATTAAGAATACAATAACTAAAATGAAGAATACACTAGAAGGAATCAATAGCAGATTAGATGAAGCAGAGAAACAAATCAGTGATTTGGAAGACAAGATAGAAGAACATAACCAATTGGAACAACAAAAAGAATCCAAAAAAGGATAGTTTAAGGGACCTCTGGGACAACATCAAGCATAACAATATTCGCATCATAGGGGTACCAGAAGGAGAAGAGAAAAAGCAAGGGATTGAGAATTTATTTGAAGAAATAATGATGGAAAACTCCCCTAACCTGGCAAAGGAAAGAGACATACAAGTCCAGGAAGTGCAGAGAGTCTCAAACGAGATGAACCCAAAGAGGCCCATACCAAGACATAGCATAAGTAAAATGGCAGAAGTTAACTGCAGAGAATCTTAAAAGCAATAAAATAAAAGCAGTTAGTTACCTTCAAGGGAGCTCAAATAAGACTGTCAATTGATTTCTCAACAGAAACTTTGCAGACCAGAGAGACTGGCACGAAATATCCAAAGTGATGAAAAGCAAGCACCTACAACTACTCTACCCATCAAGGCTATCACTTAAAATGGAAGGACAGATAAAGAACTTTCCAGACAAGAAAAAGCTAAAGGACTTCATCACCACCAAACCAGTATTACAAGAAATGTTAAAGGGACTTCTTAAAGAAGAAGAAGAAGAGGAAGAGGAAGAGGAAGAAGAAGAAGGAGGAAGAGGAGGAGGAGGAGGAGGAGGAGAAGGAGCAGGAGGAGGAGGGAGCGAGAGAGAGAGCGAGAGAACATAAATATTACTAATAAAATGGCAATAACTACGTACCTATCAATAATCACTTTAAATGTAAATGAATTAAATGTTCCAATCAAAAGACACAGAGTGGAGGAATGGAGAAGAAAAAAAGACCTATACATATGCTGTCAACAAAAGACTCACTTTAGATTGAAAGACACACAGAGACTGAAAATAAAGACATGGAAAAAGATATTTCATGCAAATGGAAAAAAATATCAGATAAAATAGACTTTACAACAAAGGCTATAATAACAGACAAAGAAGGACATTTCATAATGATAAAAGAATCAAGAGGTTATAATCTTTGTAAACATTTATGCACCCAAAATTGGAGTACCTAAATATATAAAGTAAATATTGACCAACATAAAGGGAGAGATTAACAGTAATACAGTCATAGTAGGGAAATTTAACACCCTATTGACACCAATGGATAGATCTCCCAGACAGAAAATCAACAAGAAAGCAGTGACCTTAAATAACAGAGTAGATCAGATGGATTGAATTAATATTTTTAGAGTATTTTACTCGAAAGCACCAGAATATATATTCTTTTTGAGGGCATATGGAACATTTTCTGGGATAGACCAAATAGTTGGCCTCAAAACAAGTCTCAGTAAATTTAAGAAGACTGAAATCATATCAAGCATTTTCTCCAATCACAATGATATAAAATTAGATTACAAGGTCAGTTACAAGAAAAAACAGAACAAACAAACAAAAAAAAATCACACAAACTTATGGAGGCTAAATAGCCCGCTACTAAACAATGAACGGGTTAACACTGAGATGAAGGAAGAAATCAAAGGCTACCTCGAGACAAATGAAAATGAAAATACAAGGCCCCCAAATCTATGGAACATAGTGAAAGCAGTCCTAAGAGGGAAATAGCAATACAGGCATTCCTCAAGAAACAAGAACCATTTCAAATAAAAAAAAATAATAACCTTATACCTAAAGGAACTAGAAAGAGAACAATAAGCAAAGCTCAAAGTGACTAAAAGGAAGGAAATAATAAAGATTAGAGTGGAGATACATGAAATAGAGTCTAAACAAACAATAAAAAAGATCAGTGAAACCAAGCACTGGTTCTTTGAAAAGATAAACAAAGTCGATTAACCCTTAACCAGACTCATCAAGAAAAAAAATGAGAGCTGGCCCAAATAAATAAAATCAGAAATGAAAGAGGAGAAGTGACAAGTGACACAACAGAAAAACAAAAGATTATAAGAAAATACTATGAAACAACTATATGCCAACAAATTAGACAATCTGGAAGAAATGGATAAATTCCTAGAAACACAATTTTCCAAGAATGAATCGAGAAGAGACAGAAAATCTCAACAGATTGATAACTACTAACAAAATAGAATCAGTACTCAAAAAACTCCCAACAAACAAAAGTCCTGTACCAGATGGCTTCATTGGTGAATTTTACCAAACTTTCAAAGAAGGATTAATACCTATTTTCTCAAACTATTCCAAAAATCTCAAGAGGAAGGAAGGCTTACAAGCTCATTTTATGAGGCCAGCATTACCCTGAATCCAAACCCAGACAGACGTTCAATATCTGCAAATCAGTTATTGTGATACAGCACATAAACAAAATGAAGGATGAAAATCATATGATCATATTAATAGATGCAGGAAAAGCATTTGACAAAATTCAGTATCTATTTATGACAAAATCTCTCAGCAGAGTGGAAATAGAAGCAATATAACTCAACATAATAAAGGCCATACCGACAAGCCCACAGCTACCATCATACTCAATGGTGAAAAGTGTTTTCATTAACGAAAAGTGTTTTCGTTAAGATTAGTAACAAGACAAAGATGTCCACTTTCACCACTTTATTCAACACAGTATTGGAAGTCCTGCTCACAACAATCAGACAAGAAAAAAAAATAGTGCATTTATATTGGAAAGGAAGAAATAAAACTGTCATTATTTGCCGATGCCTTGATACTATGTAGAGAGAACCCTAAAGATTCCACCAAGAAACTATAAGAACTGATAAATGAATTCAGTAAAATAGCAGGATACAAAATTAGTAGTCAGAATTCAGTTGCATTTTTATACACCAATAACAAACTATCAGAAAGAGAAATTAAAACGACCCCATTTACCATTACATCAAAAAAGAAAAAACGAAAAAGAAACCTAGGAATAGACTGAATCAAAGAGGTAAAAGACCTACACTCAGAAAATTATAAGACATTGAAGAAAGAAACTGAAGAAGATACAAATAAATTGAAGCATATACTGTGCTCATGGATAGGAAGAATTAACATAGTTAAAATGCCCATACAACTCAAAGCAATCAATCTATAGATTTAATGCAATCCCTATCAAAATACCAATGGCATTTTTCACAAAACTAGAACAAATAATTCTAAAATTTATATGGAACTACAACAGACCTCAAATATCTACAGCAATCTTGAGAAAGAACAAAGTTAAAGGTATCAGACTGTCAGATATCAACCTATACTACAAGGCCATAGTAATCAAAACAGTATGGTACTGGTATAAAAACAGACACATAGATCAATGGAACATAGTGGAGAGCCCAGAAGAAAACCCACACCTATATGGTGAATTAATCTATGACAAAAGAGGCAAGAATATGCAATGGGGGTAAAGAAAGTCTCTTTAATAAATGGCATTGGGAAAACTGGACAGATACACGCAAAAAAATGAAACTAGACCACCTTCTTAACACCTTATACAAGAATAAACTCTAAATGGATTAAAGATATAAATGTAAGACCTGAAACCATAAATAAAACTCCTAGAAGAAAACATAGGCAATAAACTCTCTGACTTTGCTGTTAGTAATATTTTTCAGTTCTGTAACTCCACGTTTTAAAAACTGTGTGTTAAAGTTTCTAATCTCTAAGTATTCAATTCTTAACTGTAATCGGTTGATACTATTTAACTGCACCACAGTTAACACTCAATGACTTCTACACTATGACTCCAAGAGCTCATAGTATGACTGTCTACAAAGCATTTTCCTTCATGTTTCAAATCTTATAATTAAAATCCAGTTTGGAAATAGTTGAATCACCTAATTTTTTAAAAGTCATTCAAATAGGATATTACTTTTTTCCCTCTCAACACTTTACTTCTAAAACCACTTTTTTCTTACTGTGAAATGGCTATTTCTAAAATAAATTTTTGAAAAAGCTTTTGCTCTTTACTTATTGCACTCAATTGTGGGTCATAAATAACAATTTATCACTTCTAATTCCAATATCTCTTCCTACATCCTCCTAAATCTCGAAGCATTAAACAATTAGTTCAAACATAAAGCAAAAATTGAAAGTTATTTAAGATATTTCGTTGTAAAATGAGATAAGTGAAGTTCTAACACTAATCAAATGAACAAAGAAATTGGGCTTCCATTTTTCAAGTATTTAATTTTATAATTGTTTATATATGCGTAAAAGTTGCAAAGATAGCTCAGAGTTTCCATTTATCACTCACACCCACTTTTCCATATGGTTAACTTCTTACATTACCATAGTGCCATTTACCACAAACAGGAAACCAGATGTAATTTGTATTTCACTAATTTTTCCACTAATGTCCTTTTTTCCCCCTAGAATCCTATTTAATACCAAGGATCCATTCCAGAATACTACATTCTACTTAGTCATCAAGTCTGTTTAGCCTCGTTTCATCCGAGATAATTTCTCAGTCTTTGCTTTTTTTAATTATTATTATTAATTTTAATGACACTGACAATTTTAAGGAGTTACTAACCAGTTACTTTGTAGAATGCCTCTCAATCTGGGGTTGTGTGATGTTTTCCTCATGGTTAGACTGGTGTTATAGATTTTGAGGATGGATATAATAGAGGTGAAATGCCCTTTTCATCCTATCACATCAGTGGTGGATGGTATCAACAGGAGTTATCACTGGTAATGTTAACTTTGATCATTTTGTTAAATAGTGTTTGCCAGTTTTCTCCACTGTAAGGGTACTCTTCCTTACCAAACCCTACTTCTTAGAAGTGAGCTACCAACTGCCAGCCACACTCAAGAAAACAGAGGGTGGCTTAAATTCTGAATACTGGCAAGTGGGGTGGCCGGATGGCTCAGTTGGTTTAGAGCGTGTGCTCTTAACAACAAAGTTGTCACTTCAATTCCCACATGGGCCAGTGAGCTAAATATTGCAAGAGTACTATCTAAATAAATTATTTAGAATTGTTCCATGAGAAAGATTCATCTTTTCTCTCACATTTACTTAAGAGTCCTGGTTTTCATGGAGCAAAATGCTAATCTGACAAAGTAAGAAGAAAGAGAGGAACAATTTGAGATAACTTTCTTTTGAGGAAGGAAAAGACCTTAGAACATTTGCATCTTCTTTCCTTTGAAATTCTCAACAGGTACAAAAAAGATTTGGAAACTAGATTCCATGGTTTGTAATAATAGTTCATAGGAGAAAGAAAAAAAAAGAGGACAGGACATTAGATCATCATCACAGTTCTTAAATATATATATATATATATATATATATATATATATGGCCATAGTTGGTATATATCAACTATGGCCTTTAAGTATTTTTATAGAAGGATAAAAGACTTTACATGTCAAAATACTTCAAAAATATTGTATTTTCAGGTCAATTTTTTTATAAAAAATGTCAACATTCAGTCATCCATCAGCTTCCTGTAACACCAGGCATGTATCGTAATGCACACTGTTGAGTACTCCATCTTCCCTCCACGAACCTTTGCCAAGTCAGACTGTTTTACTATTCTTATCCATTCCAAACTCCGCATGCTTTGGAGGATTTATTATGTGCAGAGCCCTACCCCAAACTCCAAAATGTCATCTGACATTCTCTCAAAATCAAGGGCTACACACATAAGACAGAGGATATCAAACACTTCATTTACAATATGTTTATTTCCATACTTCTAGATCCATTCTAGAAGCAAATAGGGCAAAGTTTTTTGCTCTTTGATACCTAAATTGTTAAAGAAAAAAAATGTGTTACAGATAATTAGTAATGGTAAACAAAGGGTTAATCATGCAATGCAAATTCCTCATTTCACAGACTGCAAGTTCTGTTTCAGAGAGGGACTAGACTAGGAAAGACTCAGTAGAGCTGAGATTAGAAACCAGCTCCCACTTCTTATAACCCACAATTCTTAAGCAAAATAAATATGTTAAAAGACTTTTATCATATCAAACAATTTGAGCACTGCATTCAGGCAATGTTTCATCAGCCACCACGAGAATTGTCCAATTAGTGATGTCGGAGAAAATAACTCATAACATACTTTGGTGATGTTTGCAAATGTTTTTAGTTGTCTTTTAGTTCAAAAGAACTAGGGATTAAATTAAGCGGTGGCTAACAGCCTGAAAGGGTTTCACACTCTACAAAGAGAGAAAATCTAATATATTCAAGATATATGCCTGGAGAGGAACAAATCCAGTATAATAGTGATTATTATACTCAGCCCTTTGCTTCAATTCAGGTTCAGCTACTTTGGCAGTTACATTAGTTTTTGCACTATATTTCTATTGTGAAATAAAATAAATTTAATTTGCATATTTTCCTTAAACTTCTTCATTGCAGTGAATGTTCCTTTCTCTTTCTCCTATCAAGTATTCATATTCACGCAATAGCAAAGGACATCAGAAAACTCAACTTCTCAACCTCAAAGACCTTCAGAAAGAATTAAAGTTTATGCAGTAATCCCAAGAGAGGCAAATTGATTTTAAGGTCCTTATTAACCAGGTGAAATGGGAAATGCATTATTCTTGATGACAAATGCATAATGATTTAGGCTCTCATCCTACGTTATGCTTTGGGCATTCTTCCACAGAATTACATAAAATGAAAATTTTACTCCTATTTATTCAACAAGCCACAAAAATCATTTCTCAACCAAATGACAATTTAAACTTGTGATTTAGGTTTAACCTTTAAGCTCCCTTCTGTCTTCTTCCTTCTAATTGTGTTTATAAGTTATGGATTTTTTGGCGAGCATATTACCTAGTTCTAAGAGTATCTTTACATCTTTATAGGCATTGTACAGATTTCAATGTCAGGAATTCTGAGCAAGATTTCATACATGTGCAAAACAAAATGGCCCATCCAGGTATAACTGAATGAGCCAAAGGACCTTCTTTCTATGCAATGCATCAGTTCACAGTCTAAAGCCAGAAGACTGTGTCTCTTCAGACGAGAGAAGGCAGTACGCAAAAGAATGAAGGAATGAGGACAAAATGTCAACACTTTCAAAATTACCATTGATGTAGCCAGTTCAATTTAAATCTCATGCCCTTGGAGAACTGTCTACATTTGACTGGGGATGGGGCGGGGAGGGAGTGCGGAGAAGTTGAGGGAATGGGTTCCAGTAAGAAAATACCATAAGGACAATTTGGCAACAAGAGTTCCGTTCTTGTCTTGGCTGATTTAATCAAAATTAATGGAAGATTAAAAAAGGCAGCATGTGTTCCACTGAGTAGAGGTGGGTGTTAACAGACACTTAATCATCAAAGATCTGTTTCATCAGCCCCAATGGGCCTGCAGAGTACATCTATTATTCCTTTAGGCCTTTGTCTGAGAGAAACCACACCCTACACTAAAGGATGAAGGTGAAGAGTATTTCTTAAGTGATTATTCATTTAACAAAGCATTTCCTCGTCTCTGCATTTTAGGTGGGTAAAAATGAGGGTATAATTGCAATAGTGTCCATCACACTTTCTGGTCAGCAGCTCAGAGCTTCATCTTAGCACCACCAAATGAACCAAACAAAAACCTGAAGGAATCACCAGACTGCATTTTAAGCATGCTGTGCTATCCTAAGAGGAAACTCTTTAGGTTAAGCTGCTCTCTCAATGTTGCGTTCCAAAAAAGCATACATTTATTTTCCTGCTATGCTTGAAATTGATTAATGTTGAAACATAGTCATTCATCTTTAAGACTGAGTATACTTAGAAACTAAAAGCTTTTTAAGTTAAGATTCAGAACTTAATGGGAGATGTTTTCTCCTCTAAGTGTCTCCAATTTTCCTGGCTATAACTTTATCATCATCAAAACTGTCTATACTCGAGTAGATATTGTACAATGAAAGTTAGCCAGTTGCATAGTTTTTACCTTCAAGAGCTAGCTAAATATAAACAACATAAATTGTGCATGTAAACAAATTACTATGGTAATTCAAACAACACACTATGTGAATGTCAGTTAACATTTCAAAATGAGTCTTAAGAAAATATGTTTGTATCATTCACAGACTTTTCCGAAGCTTTGCATATTTTCTCCAATTCTAGTTATCATCACATTTTTCTACTGCAGCACCCATGCTAGAAACCTGAGAATAATTCTGAACTTTCCTTCTCTCTCAATTCTTATAAATAATTATTATCTGTGCACTATTGATGCTACTGCCTAGAAATCTTTTCAACCAAACTTCTCAATTTCCACATGTACTACCTTAGCCTATGCCCTTATCATTTCTCTCCCGGAGTTCTTCAATAACTTTCCACTTTTTCTAGATCCCTACATTCAATCCACCCACAATAAAACCAGAGCAAAATTTCTAAACTAAGGAACTAATTATTTAACTTCTCAGCTTGAAATCCTGTAACGGTATGCCATTACCTGGACAGGCAAGTCCAAACACCACTGCATAGAACGTAATCCTCGGTCCTTTCCAGGTTCCCTCTCCTGCTACCACCTTTACACGTGCACCAAGAACTCTAGGCATACTAAACTTTCTGCAGTTTCTTAAATGTTCCACACATAGTTTGTCTCCCTCTCATCTGTAACTCTACCTTCTCTGTTACCTAAATCATCTTATCTCTCATTTCCCACTTCACCAGTAAATGCATCCCCACCAAAACACACTTTCATATCATAGAGAACCTTTACTCTTTGTTCAGTACGGAATTCAGATATTTCCTTTTCCAGAAGCATTCCATGATAATTCCAGGAAACCCTTTCTTTGCTTCCTTAATGAATTGTTCCTACTTCTGTTTCATCACATACTATGTTGTGGTAATTAGATGTTCTCCTGTCTGTCTCCCACTTTGTTCTATTTATCTTTGTGTCTGCAGTGCTTAACTGGTACCTAATTAATGCCTGATGGATGCATAGATGAGTGATGTATGGGTGGATGAGTTTTGCTTGGCTATGAAATAGGAAATGTTTATTGGTTAAATATTGTGATTAACAGGATTTTTGATAAGCAGCAGAATATAATACACTTAAAGTATTACTTATTTACAACTCTATTAGTATGGAATTATTAAATAATTAAATAACTAATAATTGAATAAACACTAGTAAATAATCAAAGAACTCTCTGTCACACTTGTACAACATCTGGCTCTAAATGCTTACTCTATTTAAATGTCTATTTAATTCCAATTTTAAACCGTAAACTTCACTAAAGACAAGATAATACTTTCCTATAAAAACATGCTTCTCAAATAAAAGTGTCTTTTTTATTTTGTAATAAAATATAATCCCACCTCATCAAGCTACCTAATCTGGTCAATCTACACATCCTCTTCTAGTAAAAATCCCTGTCTTTATTAGGGAAACAAAAGCTCTACTTGTATAGCTTCCCAATTTCTAATTAAGGATAGATGGTTGCAAAGGTATACTTGACCAGAAAGGGACTAGACAGAAGGTAGTACCTAGGTGTCTATAAGCTAGATCAGGTTCCATGTGAGGAAAGAGAGATAATGAAAATATTTGATAAGAACCAAAAATAAAGGCCCTTAATTCCTGGGCACTACCAACTCATGACAAATGATCTGTATGCAGGTGAGGAAGAGCTGGTCTGGTTATGCTTTCCTTCTTTTCTCTCCACGTTTCTAAAAATTCTCATACAAGATTTCTTTACTTCCAGGTTTCAAGGACAAAAAACAACAACAACAAAAAAACACAAAAAAACAAATCCTGGATTTCTACAATTTACATACCTGTATTTTAAAAAATTGTACCTGACAGAAAGGCACTGACTTTAATTTTTCCAAGTAAAAGCATTAAAAAAGAAAACAAGTTTCGTCTACTATCAATTCCTAAAATATATTTTAATGCACAAAAGCATTTGAAGTAAAATGTCTTAGTGAAGATGACTGCACTGAATTTAACTTTATAAAAAACAAGTGTATTTCTTGTGGTTGAATGAGAACGTCACCGTAGGCTGACCCTAAAGACTGCTGTCTGGGTACCGCACTTCCAATGATGGCAGCAGACATAGATTCCTGCCTTTGAAGAGGACAAGTTACAGATAAATCAATTACCCAAGATGACAGAGGGAAATAAAGGAAGATCCAAATGCAGAAGTCATGTTCTTGGGTTTATTAATGAGGATGTCAAGGGTCAAAAAGATATCTTCTGATAAATGGGGTTCAAAGAAAGATGTATCATAAACAAATTAATACCATAATATTAACATTTAGGAATATCCATTTTTCTTTCAAGAATTCCATAATCAGCTCTCCTGCTTGGCTGTATCAGATACCCTTTTCCAGTTCATTGTTGCTGATTGACCTTTGGAGACATTTACTTCAAATCCCATGCTTTAGCATATGTGAATCCCTACCTCTCCAGGAAGCACTTCACTTCCCTTTTCTCTTCCTTTCAATTAGACACCCAAACAAACCATCAGCATTATGATAACTAAGATTCAATTAATGCAGTTATTTAGAAATAGCTACTTCTCTGACTTTTGCAATTCAATGTGATTTGCAACCCAAAATGTTTATAATGGTGAAGACAGAGTTTTCTTAATGCTATGTATATGACCCCTTAGAATAATGCCTACAAAGTTGCCGTTTGAAAGATGGCAACTACTAACCTCATGCTAAATAAAAACATTACTTATTAAACCTGCAATTTAAATGTTTACCTGCCATTTTGCCATAGAACTTTATATTGACTAAGCAGTGACATGTTTACTACGTTTTGCTCTGAGATAAGTATTACCACAAAGTGAAGGAAATGGAGGGCTGCTTAACTAAAATCCCACGCCCTAGGCATTCACTCAGTAGATACTCACTATGCTATCAAAAGTTTCACTGGTTAACTTTAGGTTTACTCTGAACCTGAATTTACCCACTTCCATCACACACACACACACACACACACACACACACACACACACACACACAACTGAATCAATTCTTCCAAATCTAACAGAAAAAACAAACAACCAAAAAACAAACTTAGGCTTTGAATTCAGAAGGAATCACTTCAAACATAAATCAGTAATCTAAATTGGATGTCTCAGTTTTCTCAAACTTAACTGGGAATATCATCTATATTTCTCTACAGGGTTGCTTTGCAGCTAGGAGATAATGCGTATGTTAGCATTGTAGAATACTTCTTTCCATCTCTCATCCAGCTTTGGGAATTTCAAATCCTTTTTATGGATTCACTGGAAAGCAAAACTTGAGGACTAAACATCACTTATCACATCATTTATTAAAGGTTGGAATATTATGCAATATAAAACTTCAGTAATAAGAAAAATAATTGGATCCTTAAAGTAAATTGGTTCATTCTAAGTAGTTCTGAGCGGTATTTTTGAGAAATACTAGTGAAGGAGTATGAGTATCCCAGGAAGAACATATTGCTTGGTGAAGTAACAATCGACAGGGTGACATAAAGTTACTGAATGCAGGACAGTCTGAAGTCAGGATATGCTAGCCTCAAAGACTAACTAACCTGATTTTATCTATTCATAACTTGACTCCACCTCTAGAAACAGACTCATCAAGAGATTTGAGTTTAAAACCAGAATGCTAAATTTCTCTGTTTCGGAGAATCATTCTAGCTGAGAAAAAAGCCACGAGGGTCCTCTTTTTAACATATACTGACTGCCCCTCTAGGCTTTTATAGAGAATGTCAAGTTACAACACGGATATCAGTTTGTTAATCTAATATGACAACTTTAATCTATATCTACCAAAGGCACTGGACAGGTAGGATTCTGCAGTCAGTGTTATCTCTTGGTAAGCAAACTTCATGGAAAGCTAAATCATAATTGGAAGATTGCTTGGTAAGTATGTGATCAGAATAAGTGGAGTGTGTGACCCAATGCCATTAAACCTTTGAACCCTATAAAGAAAGTTTATACTTTTTCACTCTATCATAAAGCCATTAACTGCACTGTGAACTGGACAGATGGTATGTTCTTGAGCAATGTGTTCTTGCCCGATGGGTGGCTTCAACTAGTGTTTGCCTCCTCTTAAGATTCCACGACTGATCAACCTCCCTGCTGTCTATTATAGCCCTTTAGTAATTTACATTAACACCTTTAATCAGAGTACAGGTAAATCTTACAGCCTGGGAACTGTGGTCTCTACACTGTGAAAATATTGGTCTATTTAAATGTGTATTTAAAATTTTAACTCTTTCTTTCACTTTATTTTTTGGAAAAGTCTGGACCCCTCATCTTCTGAAAAAGGCAGTTTTAGGAGGTGTGACATGGTGAGTCAGGAAAATATCTTTACATTTAGATAGAAATCATCGACAGAAAAGAGAAGGGGCAAAGTAGAGACAAAGAGGAGAGCAATAGAAACTTATAATCGTGGAAGCTGTCAGATTTTGGTTTGCAATTTTCTATAGCAAAGATTTACAGAAAATATACCACACTTTCCAGCTCATGATAACAAACTGTTAATGAACTTGGATATCAATCTTTCCACTGTAATGTTACACAGGCAGGGACAGGGAAGATTTGAATTTCTTTGACCTTGGTCAAATGTGTCATCCTTCCTGGTCAGCTTATAGACCAAAATCCCATCAGGGCAATTCAATAGGGGAAATTTGACCAGAAGCAGACATCGTATTGCTCCTTCTTTTTGCCCCTTTTGATGGAAAAATTAAATGTGCCCAGGAGATCACACACACCACAAGAAATCCCCAATTATAGAATTAAATCAAAGGATTTTCCTGTGGGGCTTCCCGAACACAGTAAGTTATCTTGATGACTTGGTTGAATTCTCTTTTCATTTGTAACCCTACAGCTCTTTTGATCGCCACTGTCTACTTCAGCAGTGGTTCAGTATTGCTCTGGCAAGGTGCCAGAGGAATAGAAATCTCAAAGTCTTGCAATCTATTTACTTAAAAGATACGAGTTCTCAGATTGCCTAGAAAAGTGATCACACTTCTCCACTATTAATAGTAAAAAAATTTCATCAAAAATATAATTCTGTGATGCAATATGATGCCTTCCGAGGACATACAATAAGGCTATCACCATTTCTCAAACTGGCCAACTTTCTGAGCCATCAACAGAATGACATCATTTTGGGTCTTTGGTAGCTTTATTTCAGTGTCTCCATACTCCCTTTAACCTTTCCCATCATTTTTCTGAAATTAAAGAAGGTCAAAACTTTTCAGTGAAAGGAGATTTGTATTTATTTTCTGAGAGTTATTGCTCACCATTTTTATTATTATTTTCGTTACTTTACACATCACTCTGTATAAGAAGTACCTCTTGAAATTTGAAATCTGCCAACAATATTTGGCAAACTTCACTATCTTCTTCGTGAAGTTGCTTGAGACCCTAACTCTGCACTGGCTTACTATAGTTATTGTGAATCCTTTCTTCAGCTGCCTCCTGGGTTGGTAAGTAGAATAAAAAGAATGAAAAGAAACTGCTTGCTTCTACTATCTTTATCCTATCCATTTAGAGTAGGATCTAAACTTTGAAATTAAAAAAAAAAATTAAAAATAAAAACATATCTAGTGAAGGCAGGGAGGGAACCCATAGGACTGAGGTTAAGGAATATATGCTTGGATGTCATCAAACCAAGAGAAAAGGATATCCAAGACAATGGTTCCCCTGTCTTAACCCATCCCATGGATAAAGGTCATAGACGTGGTCCTCTCTAGGCCACTGTATAAGTTCAGTGCATTCACCTAGTTGTAATTCCAGGCCTTTCTCTCTCATTTTGAAAAGCAAACACAAGTCAGTGAACATGATATTATTATAGGGATGACCTTGAATCCACTATAATTTATAAGACAGCTAATCTTTCAAGCACTTGAACACCTGACACCTTACAACTGACCCCTATGTGCTCCCATACCATAGTTAAACCGTACAGATTAAACCATAGTTAAATCTATAACAAGAATGATTATTCACAAAAAGCATGTGATTGAGATTGCATGGCATAAAAGGCCTGATTTATAACTTAGGAAACTTCAAGGTATGTAATGAATATCGCTTTACTTAGTTGGGTAGTAAGATGGAAACTAGAGAAAAATTATGTAGGAACAGAGAAGGAAAGGAGTGAAAGACAAAGAACCATCAGTCTGTCTGTAACACAGAATGATGGATTTGTGCATTTGGGAAAGAGCAGGAGTCAGGGGAGGAAAAAATTATTCAGTAATCAAGCATTTCCTTTTCAATTGTTTGATGAGTTTGCAATGGCTGTCATTTTTTGCCTGCACTGGGATAATGCTTCATGAATAGTAGCCCCTTGGGTGCCTCTACAAATGTAAGATGTGTTTCTTATGAGATTATTCCCCAGAGTCTCATTCTGAAATAAATAGTTCATTGCTGATAAGGTTTTTATAGAGCAAGTTCTCTTTCAACAGATATAAGACTCAAAAAATGGAAATGTATAAAAATTGTTCCTACACTCTCGTCCCCCAACCCACAGAATTTCTAACTTGTTACTTTTTCTCAGGTGAGTCCTGAGGCTCCCTTTCAATCTCTTTTCAGAAAGTAGCATACTATCATATGCAAATTGGCTCCAAAATGCAAATGGTTGCCGATCAAAAATATTTTATAGTCTTTTCTCAACCATGCATAATAAAGTAACCCAGCACACAAATCATATAGCAAAGTCTTTTCTGCCATACGTGAGTTCTCAGACTTTTTAACTATCTAGAAAATTGACTATAACACATGGTATCTCCAAATTTGGCCTTTAAATGCATTTGTTTTAACACTCTACTCTTTGCTTTTGAAGTACACACACACACACACACACACACACACACACACACACACACACAGCAAGTTGGTGTGCTTGAACATGACCTAAAAGGATAAAGCAAGAAATATAGATTCTTAATATTTATGTTTATGAGGATTACGTTCAGTACCTTTCACTGTGCTATTCACTTTTAAGTGCTAGCTAATATGAAGTAAGAAATCAATTTATAGTGACAAGACTCCAGTAACCAAGTATTATTAACCACTTTCTCACACATTCAAAATGATTTGAAGAGGTTAAAACTTGCTTCCATCATAGACAAGGGAGAAAATAGTAAACCTAGTTTAAGAATAATGAACTTCTGCCCCTACCTATAGCCCAGATGTAAAACAAAAACAGGTTACACATTCAAAAAATACTGTTTCCCCAATATGGTCCAGAGCCTCAGTTGACAATTATATCATGCAAATAGCGAATATATAAACCAAATATTGGCCAAGATAAAGGCCCTTTGTTCATTGACCTTGACCATCTACAATCTACTTAGTTGCTCTAGAGCAGATCATGGGGAGAAATGTATGCAGGCAGGATCAATGACAGGAATGTGTCCTTCCTTGCCCCAGTGCATCCTGGCATAGGACACAGAATCTGACAGGGCTGGACATCAGACTCTAGGACAAGGTCTCTTTGGGTTGTGGAGATTTTTAAGGTGCATGATTAGGGAGGCATTGGTTTTTCCCTGCTGGGATTAGAAACCAGGATTCAATAACAATATGATGTGTTAACTACATGGCTCCAACCCTCTCTTGCCAGCTCAACATTGACAGCTTCGTTATAGGGCCACCTGTGTAACAAAACAAGGTAGCAACAGGATTTACCGAATGGCAAAACAGCAAACCCCAGTCTGGCATGGTCATTATAGTTAACCATCTTTGATTTCCTTAAGCACTGGACCATAACCCCTTTCCACAGAAATTCAAAGGGGATGCCTTGTTTTTCTGGTGAGTCCATCCTATAGAGTCAGTCTTGGATTCTCTAAATTCACGCCCCTGGTCCCAAATGATGGACTCCAAATGTCATACCCCACTCTATGAGAAATCTGTATCATCTAAATCTCTAAGAGCTGTAAGACCAGTCACTGAAATCCATGCAGGAAACCCAGAAGATAATCAATAGCTGGGTGGCTAACCCCAGGAAGCAAGTCATATTTTCCCACAGCACACTGGGAGACCTTTGAAGGGGCCCTTTGATTTCACAGCCCAAGAGATGCATGATGCCCAGTCCACAAAGTGTAACAAAGCTGCCATCCACAGCAGCGGCATGGAGGCTGAGAAACAGCATGTTTCCAAGTATCTCCCAAAGACTGGAGAAGAGCCGTACCCCTGTTCATCTTCTGTCCTTAGATCCGGTGTTAATAGATTACTTGGCAGATACTAGGGTCCATAATTTAAAGGTATTTACCAGGAGTCTGGGAGGCCCCAAGAGCATAGTAGTATCATTAGCAGATTCTCAAAGGCAACTAGCTTTGCACTTGACACGTCAGTATTGGATAGCAAGCTTAACATCACGACAGATGAGCCAAGAGGGCCACCACTTGTCAGGGATGTATACTAGTATGTTGAATTCACTGAAGTCCAGGTGACAGCTATCTTGGAAAACTCCTGGTATAAGACAATTTAGTATGTTTTTAATTTCTCTTCTCACCTCCCATAACCTCAGGTGTTGTTTTCTGGGCAGAAAAGTTTGGACCTCATGGGCCCTTCTTGCTCAAATTCTTCAAATTACAAAAAGGAGGGAAAAAAAGAAAAGAAAAAAGCTTGTCTTTAGGCCTGGTCCTTGTCCTGGTGGACATTTTGCATGATAAAAGTGTTTTTGTGTGCCAGTGCCTGATGCCTGGGGATTTGCTCTACCTTTTTGACCAGGTAAGTTCATCCTAACAATATGTTTTTTTTGTTTGTTTGTTTGTTTGGCAAATGTCTGTTTTTGCTCTGGGGTGTGTATATATTGTGCGCTGGAGTCTGAGTAGATGAAGGCAGTCATGGAACATACATGACTGACCACCAATAAAAACCCTAAACACCAAAGCTTGCATGAGCTTCCCTGATGGCAACACTTTGAATGTGTTGTCACGTATCATATTGTTGCTGAGAGAATTAAATGTGCCCCTATGTAATTCAACTGGGAGGAGGCACCGGAAGTTTGTACCTGGTTTATTCGGCACTTTACCTCATGCACCTGTTAACCTTTGCTGGTTTAAATCTGTATCCTTTCAGAGTAATAAACTGTAACCATGAATATAACAGCTTTTATGAGTCAAATGAGTCCTTCCAGAGAATCACTGAGCCTGAGAGAGGTCTTGGGGACCATGACACACCTTCCTATTAAGCAAGGGCTCTTTTGCTTACTCAGAGGTCATGCCACCACTTCATACATTACACACCTATGATCCTGTGGCAGTTGAGTGCAATGAAATGCAGCTACAACCCAAGTGAGGATGGCCAGCATAGAATGTTTAACATAAGATGTTTAAATTTGGAGCTGCTATATCACATGAGCGGGGTACAAGACAGTAGATGCAGCCGCTGGTGGGTGGGTCAATGAAAGCCAGCCAATCAATAGCAGTGCGCTGCAGGTTGGTGTTTGCTCATTCCTTGGCATAGGATACTGTTCAGATTTGCCAATCACCTGAGGAAATTTGGGTATAGGGGAAAAAAAAAAAAAAAAAAAGATGTATGGAAGTTTAAATGAATCAGGTTCACATGCATATTTGTGAAACTCCAAGAATTTCCTTTCACCCTCCAATTCTTGGGTCTCTAAGAGACAGGTCCAAGGAGATGGACTCCTGCAAGAGAAGGCAACCCTTAGCACAACATTAAGTAAGAAGTCCAGCCAGCCTCCCAGGGAAAGCAAGGGAAGTATAGGTTCAGTTTGTCTTTGATTATACTGTTCTAGGGCTCTCTCTAATATAGATATACAAATAGATATAGGTAGACATATATATAGAGAGATATGGAATATATGTGTGTGTGTTTATATATTTATCTGTATGTAAATACATCTGCTTGTTTGTTTGTTTATTCCACACACACTTTGGGATTGCCCAGTGTCATAATACCTAACTCATGAAGAGTTATCTGAGGCAATGATTCTGGATATCCCAATAGGAAAGGGCCACCCCTCCCAATCCATTCAATAGTTGAATAGTGCAGGGAGGGACATCTACATTTGAACAGCAAAAGTTTCTGCGTAGCTTCCAAGAAACTAGATGATTCTGAGGTTTGAACGGATCAGTTGCCTGGGGAGCCACGCAGGAACCACTCCATCAGACTGAACACTTTGCTATCCTAAACTCATACAGAGGTGATGGTCTTCATCCCTTTCTTCTAAATGGACAGTGCCCTCCTCGAATATCTTCCTTTTCTGTGTGCTGAAGAGTCGTGACCATCCTTTAGTGTTCTAAGGGTGGAGACACCCTGTTCTCTCATACTGTAGGGTCATTAAGTTGAATGATTGGAAAAGCAACGGCCCCTCTCCTGCTGTGGTGAAGGACCATGAAGAAACGTCAGTATGAGCTCCAGTCCTATTCACCAGCTCAACTCTGGGGTTCTCAGGGGTTGGGACCCAAACTTTGAGGTTGCAATACTATGATGCTGCACGTAGAAGCAAAATTAGCTACATCACCAATCATGGGTGGTGAAAAAACAGCCCTTCCTCTTGGCATCATCTAGAAACTGAAGTGCAAGTTTTGTCCTTGACCTTAACTGCATTTAGCCCCAGCCATAGTCAGTTTCATGGAGCTTTGCAGGGGAGGGGTCAACTCCTTTCCTGGGATGCCAGTCTAAAGATAATCACTGTTGGACAAGTAAACCCTTTCCTCTTAGCAAGCAATAAGAATGTGTAGGGTATTATGAGTTTTAAAAGTTATGATCCCTGTCCTAAAAAAGCTGGAAGATCCACAGGGTGGAAAGTTTTACCCTCAGTGAAGAATATTCACTACAGAGAGGCATTGCTTGGAATCAGTCAGTTTCAGATTTGATAGTTACTTCATTTCAGTTTAGTGTGGTCATGGTGCATGAAGAACCTAGTCTACTTCTGTCATTCTTTAGATTTTCTGTAACATTTTATCCTCAATATGAAATACTTTTTAAAAAAGTAAATGTATTGGAGTGATGTTGCTTAATAAAATTATATAGGTTTCAAGTGTACAATTCTATAATATATCATCTGTGTATTGCATTGTGTGTTCCTTCCGTCACCATTTTTGACCCCCTTTGGCCTCTTCCTTCCCCACACCATCCTTTTCCTCTGGTAACCGCCATACAGCAAAACTCTGTGTCTATGAGTTTTGTTTGTTGTTTGTCTTGTTCGTTTCTTGCTTTCAGTTTTATATCCTACATATAAGTGAAATCATATGGCTCTTTATGTTTTTCTTTTTTTTTTTTTTTGACGTTTTTCACCTTATTTCACCTAGCATATTTTCAAGATCCATCCATGTTGTCATAAATGGCAGTATTTCATCTCATGAAAGACTTTTTAAATTCGCCTAAGTTAACCAATCTATTTCAGTTGATATTTCATGAATTCATTGATACCATCATTACTGAAGGTTTGCTAAATGGCTCCCATAACTCTGGGTTGGGCTAGAGACAAAAATCCAAGGAATGTATATTCAAATGCTATTCCTAATTCCTAATATTTTTGGCGTTAGACTAATCACACTAATCTCCCAACATCCTGATTGCCTTATTTACAAAATGAGAAGAGTAGAAGAGCTTACTCATCAGAATGCCAGAATGTGTGTAGAGTGATGTGTATTTTTATTTAACCAACTTGAAATATGTAAATTACAACAGACAGCAAGTTAGACTGTTTTCCGATATGTATTTTTGCCTGAGGAATTTTCTTTCCTCTCCTAAACACCAAGCAGATTCATTTAATGTCTAAATCACACTTCCTTTCTGACAGGAATCCCTTCAATCTAGCGTTGAAATCGTGTTGCATTTTTGTGCTTATATAATCCCCCTCTCCACAATACGCTTCCGAAGAGCAACTGACATGCCTAATGCTTGTCTGTATCCATCTGGTACTTAATGTATCACTAATACCATGGGAGAATCTCCTTAGGCATTTGCTGAGTTGAGTAACATCACCACTAGACAGCTAGGAGGATAGTACATCTTTCCTCACACCTAATTCTCACGCAGTTACATTATCAGGTAGGAAACCAAGTCTTGGGCCTCTCACTGCTTGAGCCAAAACATTCCTCCTTCATTGTAGATGGGTGGCTGGTGTCAGCAGATTCATAATCACAACCCTCTGAGCCAAACATCAGGAGGTTAATAGAAACTGATACTGAAGAGAAAAACATCCTGTTGTTCTTTGTCTCCAAAATTTCCCAGCAGGCATAAGGGCCTCCTCCTAGATGAAGAGTTTAAAAGAAGGTCTCTGTTTGTGAAACAATTATCACATAACCATACTTTTGGTTACCCCCAGTGGTTCGATGAATGGACTGACAGAGGAGAACACTCCTAAGTAAGTTTTCATTTGTTTCTTTTCTCTAAAAACACAATATCTCTGTTGATACCAGTGACAGATGAAAGTAATTCCAATCCCTGTGGCTATTAGATTTCCAGCTCTTATTTCAAATGTTAAATAAATCTCCTTGAGATAATGAACATTTTTCTAGTTAGAAGTATAGAATATTCAATGTGGTAATGGATTTTTTCCCACTAAAACAATATCAACTTTGCCAATTATACTTTACTGATCACAATTTTCCTGTTCTTATGGCACAAACTTACACACCTTCATCTGAAAAACTCTAGAGTGTTTTGAGAACCTCCCAGTTTAGCTTTGCTAAAGGGGCAAATGATAGTCATTAAACTGGTTAGAATCTGTGAGTGGAAGACAGATGACAGCAAAAGACAGCAAGTAAGAGGAGACAGACATCCTGAAAAGATGGGAAAAGTCTAGGCAACCCATGGCTCATATTGTCCCATTCACTCGGCTCAGGGTTTCTTTCTGATCCTTCTTAATCTATTTACTCAATTTAAATCTTAAACCATTTACTCAGTAGGTTAAATTTTCACTGAAAGAACAGCCTGGGTGGCCTTATTCTTTATAAACTCAAGGAACTTTCAATTTGTGTTGGTGAAATAGTCATACAGAGTGTCTTGAAGTTTTAAGACCCTCTCCATTTAAACATCCTACCCAAAAGAACTGTCACTTGATACAAACATCTCATTCAAGCCACATCAGACTGCGCGCCATTTCCTGTCCTTGCTCTTCACGTACGAGTCATAGTGATAATGGCTAGGCTTTGCTGCCCTCTATTGGCCTGTTGGTAACTAGCTATTCTTTAAACAAAAATTAAGTGGTTAACTCCCTTATTGAGACTTGGATTCCAGATAAAACAAAGAAAAAAATTTACACATAGTCTACATTGAAAATAAACATTAAAAACCAAAAATTTAAAACAAGGAGAGAACAAATCAAAACAAACAAAATTTTATTCTTCTTTAAGCATACATGGAATTCTGTGATCTGCATTAATAACTAAATTTATTTTGGTGAAATATTACAGTAGTTTACAATAGTAATTATGAGGGACAGTACTTTTTTTTTTTGGTTTTTTTTTGGAACATTTTATTTATTCCTGTAGCTTATATTGTTGTCAAACATTCACAATACATACAGATAGAAATCCCACATAACTGATTATCATAATAATTTTATGCAGTAAATATTTAGCTATACTTACATATTTGCCAATTTTTTTCCATTTCTTACTGAAATTGAATCTTCCACCAGGGCTTATTTTCCTTCTGCCTAAATAACTTTTTTTTTTTTAATTAGTTTCAGGTGCACAAGACAAAGCAAAACTTAGACGTTTATCATTTATATCCCTCACACTGTGTGAACCCCCCTCCCCTCATCCACTATCCCTCTGTACGTTCCCAAAACCTCTCACCTTCCCCTTATCCCCACCCCCCCGCCCCTCTAGCAACCCTCTGTTTTTTTATACTGATGAATATTCAATTGGCAATGAACACGTTTCTCAAACACTAGAGCAAATATAAAAAAGTTACTTCCCGTTCCCACTTCTACAAAACTTCTGCCTTTACTCTCCTCACACTGTTAAATTCTGGAAACATATGACAGGGCAGATAGTTTATAATTCTCATATTTCAAAAATGTATGAACATGTTGCATTTATTTCTAAGCATAACACTGTAGTAAAATTGCTATGATTAAGATGTTTAGAGTCCTTGTAGAACCCTATGGGATTTAGGCACACAATCAACAATTTCTTTATTTAATATTCTCTCTCTCTCTCTCTATATATATATATATACATATGGAATATATATATGGAATATGGAATATATATATTAGATTGGTGCAAAAGTAATTGTGGTTTAAAAGGTTTTTAAAAATTTTAAAAACCACAATTACTTTAGCATCAACCATATATATATATGTATATATATATATATTTATATATACATATATATATGGTTGATGCTAAATATATAAGTATATATACATACACACACATATATATGTATATATATATACACATATATACATGTATATATGTATGTACACACACACACACACACACACACACACACACACACACACATATAATGTTAACCTAAAAATAAAGGCCAAAGTGAGAGGCAACAAGCATTTAAGAAAAAAAAAGAAAAGAACAGTTATTCGGGAAGCACTCACTCAGGTAGAAACCCAAGTAGCGTACCTATTAGGGGATGAAGTCAAGGAGATTTTATGAAAAAGGCAAGGGAAATAATTATATGAATAGAAGAAAAGAAGTTCTATTAATGTTAATAAATTAAGGAAAGAATTTTCATCCATGCAAATAAGCTGACTTATTCTTTAGCTGCACATGGTGGTGCTAATTCAAAAGAATGTCTTTATTCAGTCTGATAATCAAGATATTTGTTTTCCTGCTAGATTTGCAAATAGTTATTTGAAATACGATGCTGATTTGGCCCAGTTCAAAAGTTATTTTTCCCAGTTCAAACATTCCAAAGGTTTGAGGAGTAAGACGTGCAAGTCAGTTCTTCTGGAATGGCTGCCCTAACTCCATTTTAAAATGGCTTGACTTATGTCAACTTTTCACATACGCAAGGTATTTTCCACATTACACTTTTGTTATTGTCTAGCACATTATTCCTAAAGTTTAAGAATCACAATTATGAACTATCATTAGATGATTTTCCCTATACTCCATGCTATTTAAGTGATTAAGACAGAACATATATTGCAACAATTTGCTTTTTACACAAAGAATGCAAAATGAATAGAAAGTCAGTAGTCTCTAAAAGCACTGATTTTAAGTCACCTTTGAAAGGGTTCAGAACAGACCTCCCCAAGATGTTCCACTTTAGCATATGAACTATTTTGAACTGAAGGCAGTCGAGATCCTGTGGCTCAGGAAAAATGTCTGTCCCTCCCTTAATCTAAATTGGGGGCCTCACGTATAATAAGAGTTATTACCTAAATAACTTTTTATGACCTATCTGTATGATCCATATCTTTCTTTCTTATCGTCCTGTGAATTTCTTTTCTCCGCTCTGAAGCCCCAAGGTATCTTACGTCATTCCTTGGCTCAGGACACCACATATACCTCATTCTACGTTTCTGTCTCAGAACCTCTCGCATATATGGGGTTCCCATATGTACAAATATAATTAACTTTTGTTTATTTTCTCTTGTTAATCTAGCTCATGTAGATTTAATTATTAGACCAACAAAAAGAACCCAGAAAGGTAGACAAATTCTTTTTCTTCCCTCACACCTTAATACACTCAATTGTTTGATATACAACAGAGACTAAGAGGTTAATATGGAAAAAGAACATATTAGCATCACCACCACCAATATAATTACAATTTATTGAGCACATCTTATATATCAAATAAAAGACTTGATGCTTTACCTTTACAATTGTATTTAATTCTCACAACAACACTCATAAGTAGTTATTATCACCTCCACTTTACAGATGAGAAATATATGGCTTAGAAAACATAGGTTCCTTGCCCTATACTATACCATAAGAGTCCGAACACAACAGGGTTTCCAAACAAAAGCTGTCACTGAAGTTCATGTTTTTCTTATTAAGTAATAGCTCTATATATTAATAATATTTTATTTTTACCAATGTAAAATATCAAATGTTGAAAAGAAGTTGAATCATTAATACTTTTTCAAAATATTCCTTTTTTTCTTTGTGTGTGCATATGCATGTAAATCTTGAAGAATGAACACATAGAAGGTCAAGTTTGATAATTTTAATTATATGATTATTGTGCACTTTACCAAATAGCTCTAGTAAATATGAAAGCACAACGCTCTCCAAGCAACAATCAGAGCCATCCTTTAGCTCAGCTGAGCCACTCAGTTCCAAGCATCTTTGATAATTAAAGGTCACATTTTAGGTGGTTGTTAGTTATATGTAAAAAGAAGTCAGTCTTGAAGAGACTTCAAAAACCTGAAATGTCCAAATTACTACAAATATCCTCTGGCTACAAAGGACACTATTTAGGATTTGTTTAAAAATCCACTGTATTCTGAAATAAAAATTCAAAACAAACTTAACCATGTCATATACACACATTCGAATTAAGTTCTTGCATTTTTCTGCTGGATAAGCAAGCACATAAAGTGTAATGAGAAGCATTAGCTGGAGCTCAAATCTGTAAAAGCCCACGTTCTCTGATATTTCGTGAAAAAAATAAAAAAGAGTAACACTCTTCCTTTTTGAACTATGTCAAGGGAAAAAAATGCCAATTCATCAAGAGTTTACTTGATGGTATCTGGACTTCTGGAGAGAAATTATTAAGTCTGAAAAATATGATTAAAAGCAAAGTGGGCTTTCCACTGCAGCTTGTCTTAGAAAGCATCTTCTAAGTGCACTCAATGTGTTCTTTGCTCCAGTAAACTCTATGAAAAATTGATCTACAATGTAACTGATCAAGATGCTTTGCTTCACCTCCTTTTTGTCATCACACAAAAGTTTATGTCAGGAAAGCTTTCAGAAGTAATCAATCCTAAGGGGGGAAAAATGGATCAGGAAGAGAATATCATGAATAAATACTCCATTGGACTATTTGAATTCACTGTCTTATAACATTGCTGTACCCGCACAGGCAACAATTCCCCCACCCAGTTTTACAGTAATTGATTTTTAATAACAAAACAACTAGGATTGAACCAATCCATCATACAGAATTGTGTTTTACTATCTGTTCCATCACTGTTTAACCTACTTATTACCAAATCCCCTGGCCTGTAATTAACCAAAGTTTTTCTATGGCCCTATTAACTTCAGCTAATCAAGGTTATCCTCCACTTATTAATCATTTGTAAATCATGAATCATGAACCATTTGTAAATCACGAACCATTTATAAGTCATGAATCATGTTGAAGGAGAAAGTGATGGCTGAAATGTATCTTTTTGGAAGCTACACATTGATGACTATAACCCTTACCTACAATACAGAAGTGTTGCTTCATAAAATACAAGACTTGAATAGAAATAACCTCTAGCCTTATGCTAATAATGAGTGCTAACTTTTATTCAGTGCTCACTACATTTTCAGACAGGCTTTTATCTAAGCATCACAGATGTACAGATACATTCCTCATAAAACTGTACTATGAAGAGCTTAAATTATCTAAAGTGTTTTAAATTACCTAGCTAATAACAGACAATGCAAGGACTTGAGTCAGATGTGGATGACTCCAGAGTTTAATCATCCTATTCCTCTGCTATAGACAATTATTACAAGAGTCTCCCTGTAGCTGTGTATTCTCAGTGGATGGAATAGAGTTTTATTTAGAATCGACAGTGAGTGTGTGGGTGGGGTGTGGAGTGTGTGTGTGTGTGGGGGGGTGTGGGTGTGGTGTGTGTGTGTGTGTGTGAGACACTAAGGATTTTTATAGTTCATTTTCATTCTATATAAGACCCCACATTTTCCATAATATAATTCATTTTTTAAATTTCAAAATTTCTAATCTGTTAAACTGACTTTAAAAGCTAACTGCAGTGACAGAGTGATAGATGTGAATTCGTCTTTAAAGGACCATAATTTATTCAGGCCAGTTAGGTGACAAACAACAGAAATTCACTTCAAACTGGCTTAGGAAAAGAAAAGTAAATGCATTGGTGTGTATAACTAAACCATGCGAATGACAGAGATGAGGTAGAGACAACCAGGAATTTAAAATCTGTAAGAGATTCCTCTCAATGTCTGTCATCTCATTTCTATTTTCTCTTGCTGAGACTACCTTTTCGGTGAGGTGGGATTGACCCTCAGAACCTCTGGGCCCCAAAGCTCACATCTTTGTAACCAGAGGAAAGAAACTTTTCACCACTAGCTCTAAGTTTAACAATCCTGTGAGAGACTTCTCATGGGTTTAGTGTGCACCTCTTGCCCACCCAAGGGGACAGAGTGATATGATCAGTGATTGCTCACCACTATCACTAAGAAGGCAAGCAGGATTCAATGGCATTGGGTTTGAAACAATAAACTTGCTTAATTAGCTTTCAATTTTAAAAAATCACATAAATGATTCGCTATGACCTTAATCAACCTATTATTTGTGCTTAGACTTAAATGGTTTCTAAATAAACTTGCATCTTTTGCATATGAAAGTGTCAAAGTTTCATATGCTTTGGATTGGCTGAAACAGGTCACACATTTTCATGTTGGTTTTAAAGCAAAGAGGGAGAGGGAGGATCTCCCAGAAGGGATTTCATAGTGGAAGATGTGGACTATCGGCCCAATAGTTCTATGTAACAACACATCCCCCTCAAACAGAAATGGAGTTTGCATGACGAAGGGTAAATAAATGAACATATATCAACTAGTTCATGTGATTAAGACTATTTCATCAGTCACTAACATTAGTTTTTCAATATTTTCAATTTATTTATTTTCATATTAAGTTAAATGCATGTACAACAACAACTACAATTGATTTAATGCATTCTGTTGCATAACAAAAAACCCTTACTGTGTGATCAGGGCATAATTGAATATGTTTGGGTGAATTCTCTTTGTCAAACAGTGATGCACATTCACAGTAGGGTAATTTGTAATGACTTCTTTCACAGTAAAGACTTTTTTAATATGTATTTTACAAGGAAAATTACAGAAAATCATACGCCAACCAGCATTATTACGCTTGAGATGGTGGCTATAAAAAGAGGTCTCAGTTGGGAGTAGAGAGCAGATTACATAGAGACAGGTTCTGGGGAGCATCTCTTTGAACAAGGCAATGATGTGAGTCCCACTCACTCAAGCTTCATCTTCAGATGAGGAGGAGTAGAGAAAACTACTGGCTAGCCATAAGCTTTGTTGGTTGGGCCTTCAGTGAAATCATATAGAGAGTCTCTGGTGTTTCCAGACATAGAAGGTTGCAATATGAAGGAAAGTCATTGCGCTAGGCTCAGCCTGAACTCTAAGAATTTGTTTGAGTGAAGGATGCATGGATTTTTCCCTTGCAAGAGATATGGACAACATGGGGAAGTGAGCTTATTCCTTATCAAGAAGATGGATGGGACTTCAAAAAAGAGTCTGTTGAGATTAGGTAGCCAGGACACCAGAGACTGAGGGTCAGTGGCCATCATAAGTCAGTCCATACCCAAAATATGGGAGCTATGTGTAGAGAAAGCACAGCAGGGAATCTCTGAGGAGAGCGCAAGTGACCTACAAGAAAAAGAACTGGCGCCAACTGCTGCCAGGCACAGGGAGCCAATGCCTATGGAGCAGACAGATCTGCTAAAAGTCAGCAGTTGTCAAGTGGTTATTTTTCAATTCACCTAAACACAGGCCACTGGGCAACCTGGTTAGCTGGGAAGTGAATGGTTCAACGGGCTTGCCTTCAGTGATTGTAAACAAATGCTAAATTCTTGCTGTTTTCTAAATGGAAGTAATAATTGGACTATATGGTGCAAATTCTAATTTGTATTCAGGGAACTTAGTCTCTTAAGAGATAAATTTCTATAGAGTATGTGATAGATAATCATGGTTGCATTTTCCTAATCTATTCAGACTCCTTAGGTTTACACTCCAGGCTACTAGTATCTGGGATTTTCTTTTTATCAGACTGATTGTAAAAAAAGTAAGAAAACTTGAACTCACACATGCACAAATCTCTCCCGTTTTGATCCACATGGCTTGTTTTTTAGTCTTTCTTCACAGAGAAAATTACGACAGGTGAACAAACTGTCCTAAAGTCCAAGCCAAGCATGATCCAGTGCTCTGACCCCTCTAGGGTGGTCTCACCAGGATTCCATGAAAGAAAGAGGTAAGCCCCAATGTCCTAAGGCATCCATTACATGTAATAAACTACCATCTCTCCTCTGAATCTAGACTAGTACTAGTCACGTACAACCCCTGGGAGAACTAAGAGAGAGTCATTCTGGCATTTTCTGTATTCTGCGGTTTAGAGGAGAAACCCAGATTGAAAAATGCAAACCTCTACCATGTGATGCACATCTCAAGATGTCTTTTCTGTCGGGGAAGAAGATTGTTTGAACAATCTTGTGTTTTTTTTTGTACCATTATCTGGCTTTCCTCTGTCTCCATAGCATTTTGTGCTATTTATGTTATATTAAACTGAGCTAAGTTTTATATCATGAGCTCCATCAGAGTAGAAACTGCCTCTTAATTCTTCAATATCTAGCAAAGAAGCCATCAATGTTGGCTAAAAACATGATAGTTCACTTTGAATTTCTCCAACTCATGTTTTAGTATATATATAAAAGAAAAAGTGACAGAATAATGATGCTTGCTCACTCTGATTTGTGAGTTGTGTCTGCCTTCTTGAACAAGCATGGCCTATCATAGAGATTCTAGTACTTCCAACAGGAAAAGGAGGATTTTGCCAAGCTGACAAGAAGGAACAGTATGACTCCACAGAAATATAGACATTCTGAGGCAAAATATGGGTTAACATTTGCAGATCTGTTTTTACAACTCATAGGCATTTATAAAATGACCACGCTTTTTAACATCTTCACCTTGGTTAAATCTCTTGCAAGTAAGAAGAAGCATGGAAACATCAGGACTCGGTTGCCAATAAGTAGACTGAGCACACTGGATGAAAGAAAGGGATATAGAACTGAAAGCAACTAAGAAACAAGACAAACAAATGAAGAAACAAAAACTCATAGACAATAGTTCAGTGGTTACCACAGAGTAAGGGGTGGGGGGTGGTAGGTGAGGGTAAATGGGACCAAATATATGGTGATGGAAGGAGAACTGACTCTGGGTGGTGAACACACAATGTAATATATAGATGATGTGTTACAGAATTGTATGCCTGAAATCTATGTAACTTTACTAACCATTGTCACCCCAATAAACTTTAATTAAAAAAGAAAGGAAGCAAGGGAGTGAGGGAGGGAGGGAGGAAGGAAGGAAGGAAGAAAGTGTAGCAGAGAAAATCTCTGATGTTCTGATTTATGTGACTGAACCATCTAGAACCATCATTAGGTATAAACTCCTGGATATACAAAGTTGAAAAAGAAAGTTTTCTCCTGAGACTGAATAAACTTTTTTTCTTTTTCTTTCAATGAAATGCAACTCATGTAATTAAGTGCAATTGGAAAATACAATTCAATATATATGTCACTGAAGGAACAAAGAAAAAGTGAAATAATAAAATTCAATTCTAGTTCCAACTTAGCCTTCCAAAAGCTGTGCAAATTTGGGAAAAACAACAACAACAACAACAATAACAACAACAAAACACTTACCCTGAGACTTCCTTTCTTTCCCCTTCAGTTAAATAAGTAGATTTATGAGGTGATATTTCCTTTTTTGTCTCCTCCTAAGAATTCTATAACCTTCAGGAAGCCTATGGTATCCTCAGAAACTTCCATTTACATTGTCCCATTTTTCAAAGCAATGTGTACTTGAAGCAAAATCAAAAACTGATTTTATTTCTAAGAGTGCAAAAGAGGACAGAATAGTGCCCATCTGAGCAGAGCCTGTCTCCCTCTCATAAAAGCAGCCCTGACGAGCACATTGTATAGATGCACCTGCCTCTAACAGGATCACACTTGTAGTCTGGGAAGAAAGGAAATATTGCACGTGGCATGTGATGAACCACCTACGCTGGTTTACAGAGTGAATATAGAAAAAGACCTTGGCAACAATATGGTTATGCTGAAACATATGATACTGTCACAAGTCAGTACTCATAATATTCAGATTTTGAGAGATGTATCTTTCCTAAGGGTGTTAGATTTTAGTTTGGAACAACAAACAAATAGAAAACAGAGTCAAAACAGGTTCATGAGAGGGTAAATCATATATTAAAAAAATAAAAAAAATGTATGTCAGATGAGATGTGTATATTATAACATCACATATATATTATTTACATATAAGCTATAATATATACACAAAGATTTTGTAGGTATGTGCATTGATATAGTATATATATGAGAGATGAGAAATATATATCAGATTTTATAGCTTTATATATATAATTAAAGATGTATTTACATTGTGTAACTATAAATATAAATTATATATAACATATACCTCTATATACAATATAAATATTTTTCAGTTCTTCAATTTTATTCTAAGAGTGAAATTTTCTCCTATACATCAGAAAACCCAAGAAATAGAGACATAGTAAGTTCACAAAAGGAATTCTCTATCCTTTTGTTTATATTGTTGTTAAATATGCTACAAGAGAAAAACACCTTTCTCCCAGGAAGAGAGCTAATTTCTAAACAAGTGAAACTGTACTATAAATATTATATGATGATCTAATTTATTCAAAATATTAATGTGGGATGACTTTTCAACTCACTCTAGGAAAAATGACAGTATTCTTGCTATTAAAAAAGTCTTCTAATACACTTGATTTATAAGATTGAATTTAAAAGAAATGTATTTCTTATACATTTTGTGGGTTGCAGAAAAAAACTTACGTCTATAATTAGGATCTACATAGCATAGTAATTGATGGGCTAAATAATGTTTTACCTCAAAAAATAGAACTACCAAATGATCCAGCAATTCCACTTCTGGGTATTTATCTGAAGAAACCCAAAACACTAAATCAAAAAGACACATGCACCTGTATTTTAATTGCAGCATTATTTAAAATAGCCAAGATATGGAAGCACCTGTGTCCATTAATATATAAATGGATAAAGAAGTAGTACATATATACAGTGGAATATTTCTCAGCCATTAAAAAGGAATGAAATCTTGCCATTTGCAATAACATGGATGGATTTAGAGGGTAATAGGCTAAGTGAATGAAATAAGTCAGAAAAAGAAAGACAAATACTGTATGATTTCACTTATATATGAAATCTAAAAACCAAATTAAACAGAAACAAACTATATATAAAGAGAACATTTTGATGGTTGTCAGATGGGAGGGGCTTGAGGGGATGAGTAAAAAATGGGAAGGGATTAATGTGTACTAATTTTCAGTTTTAAAAACAGTTGTGGGAATGTAAAATACAGCATAGGTAACATAGTCAATAACATTGTAATAACTACATATGGTGTCAGATGGGTACTAGATTTACTGTGGTGATCACTGTGTAAGTTACATAAATGTCTAATCATTATGTTGTACACCTGAAATTAATATAATATTGTATGTCAACTATAATTGAAAAATAAAAATTAAAAAAGAAAATAAATTATCATGTTTTAAATTCTCGATTCTTTTCCTATTTTTTAATTTATCTTTTTCTCTGACTTTATTTCTAAAGTTTCATAAATATAGATATGCTTAAGTTTTCCTCATTCATTTATTAATTCATTCATTTATTCGTTCTTCTACTCCATCATTCATTCATTCAGCACTGAGTATCTACTTCCTTCCAGGATACTTGGAAAAGGAGGATGAGGAGAGGATGGGGAACAAAGAGGTAGAGGAACAAGAGAAGGAAGCGGAATAAGAAGACTCTCGCACCTTAGCAGATCTTGTTAGCAACCCCTTACTGGCTCTCTCTCTCTCTCTCTCTCTCTCTCTCTCTCTCTCTCTCTCTCTCTGTCCGGTGTTAGCTTTCTTTAATCTTACATCTTTGCTTTCTATGCAGATCATTCCTAAGATCATCCCGTCTTTAAGGTTCTCTGAGTTTTTGTCAATATTTCTCAAGGCTAAGCCACTCCCACTGAATAGCCCTATCAACTTCTAAAATTTACACATGATAGAACATCTTCACCTTAGTTTCCGTTTCTCTCTATGTCCCCTCTGCTCTCAGTGGCACCACAATTCCATCAGTTACCCAGTTTCTGAGTCTAAGATTTCTCAATGATTTTTTTCACTTTTCCCTCTTGTGATGAGTAGTTGTCACATAATATCTCTTCTACCCCTACAGTATTTCATATTAGTTTCTTCTGCACCTATTTCTATTACCCTTAATTTCTCTTGTCTGAGTTATGTGAACACCTTCATAACTTGTTTTCTCACTCCTCTTACCTCCACATTGATCCAGTATACACTTGCCAGATACTTTCCCTAGAACATTACTTAATCTTTGGTAAATTACATTACTTTGCCTCTAAAGTCTTCAGTGCCCTAGCTTACAGGAATATGTGATGATTAAAATTAGATGATGCAGGCATGTAAAGTGCTTAGTGGGGTGTCTACCAAATAGTAAGTGCTCCATTATAATGAACTATTTTTATATGTCATTGCCTGCAAAACACGTGTTAATTTATTCAGCTCTCCACTTAGCCATTCTTTTATAATGCTTGTATTGCACAATAATTAAGAGCTCTGCAGCTACACTGCCTAGATTGAAATCCTATGAATTTCAGCTGTTATCCTTGAGTAAATTGCCTAATCTCTTTGTGCCTCCATATCTTGATCTACATAATTGTGATGATAATATTAGTATCTACTTCCAAGTGTTATTGTGGTGATTGTATAATTAATGCATACAAAGCAAGTATAGGACTCATGTTAAATATTTAATTAATGTTAATATTAATAGCTATGCAGAGTCTCCAACTATCCGTCTCCAATTTACCTATCAAGCCTTATCTCACACTCTTTCTGTTTATAAACTCTGCTTCATCCCATCAGAGCTGATTTCTACTTTTTGTACATACCTTCTTGTGCATTTCCACTGGTATGTTCAAGTTTTTTTATTGACTATCTTTGGTCCTGTCCCTTTTAGATGAAAATTCCTGAAATCCACATCTTTTTCATTTTTATATATATCTAAAGTGTCTTTCACATAGAAAAAATAAATAAATATTTGTAGAAAAATGTATCATTATTGTCATACCCTCAAGTATTTCAGTGTACCACTCACTCTGTTTATGGTGCTTCTAAACACTTGAATCTTGAATTGATTTATATGCAATAATAATCAGATGCAGCAATGAATGTGTAATCTGTCACTTGCCCTCTTTTCAACAATTTATTTGTCATTAGTGTATGAATAAAAGATAGCATTTATTTATAAATCAGGTAAATAATTTACTCATAAAACAGCCTTACATTAGGCGAACTTTGCTTGAACTTTTCTTATAGGAATTTTAATCATTTTCCTGGCCTATTAGACTCACCAAACCTGATTTTCAAATTGGGTAAATCAATTTATAAGCAATTGGTGTGGTCTGAGTTTTAGTTTAGATTGTGTATGTAGGTGTGTTTCTTTTCTTTCATTTTTTTTCAAAGTTATAAGGTGGATTTTTATGTAATTTTTCAAAAAGTTAAAAATGCTGCAATAATAAAAGGGACCTCTTCTAGGTTCATTATACCTGGTTATATCAATGTCCTAGGGCTGACATGACAAAGTATCAAAAACTGCCTGGCTTAAAAAGACAGAAATGTATTATCTCATAGCTCTCAAGGCTGTAAGTCCAAAGTTGGCATGTTAGCAGTGAAGGAAACCTAAATTTCACCACCCAAAATGTGCCTTTTGGGATATTAACTTTAAGTGGTTTATTAAGAAACAAAAGACTTAAAAGAAACTTGGACTCTCCCCTTTCCTGCCTAAAGGAATTCAGATAAAAAAACAAAACAAAACAAAAAAACTCACTTAATGGAAGGAAGCATCACTTTAGTATATTCACCTTAGCACGTAGGAACTAATAAATGTGGCAGACAGGAAAAAATCTGGCAAGCCTATTTGTTGAACCTACTTCTGTGTCCCATTATTTCTAAGTTGTCTGGCAAGAATTTGTTTACCACATGTTTGTTTTTTCTCCTACCTGTGAATTATCTACATTCTGTCTGAAATTCCAGACACCTGCCCCACTTCTCCTTAGTCCAGAATCGCATATAAACCTCAACTTGTCCAATGTACCTTGCATCTCACATCTTATGACAATGCTGGCATGGACAATTGTAACAAATTCTGTACTTTTTTTTCCCCTATTATCTGTCTCTGTTAAGGCAAGTTTAGCTCAGCTAAAAAACTTAGAAAGTAAGAAAAAAGTTATGTTTTGTACCCCCATAGCAGAACCATGCTTTCCCTAAAACCGGTAAGGAAAAATCTTTCCTTGCCTCTTCCTATATTCTGGTGATGGCTGTCAGTCCTTGGTACTTTTTGTTTGAAGCTTCATAACTCCAATCTGTGCCTCTGTTATCAAGTTGTGTTCTCCCGATGGGTCTGTGTCTTCACATGGTATTTTTGCTCCTCTTAAAAGAACACCAAGTATATTAGATTAAGGCCTCCCTTATCTTAATTTTATTACATCTGAAAAGACTTCACTCCCAAATGCCACATTCACAGGCAGCAGAGTTAGAACTTCAACTCTGTTGAAAAGTTAGAACTTTTTGGGGGACACAATTCAACCTATGACACTTGAAAGGGCCCAGAACATGCCACAGTTACTTTAAAATTATTTTCAACTCAAGGCATTTGATTTCCTGAGATCCTTTACCTGCCTAAAAACAGAGCTCCCCACATCCCAAGAAAAAAAGAAACCCTCAGAAAGAACTTCATTATAAATCCCTCCCGGGGAGGAAATTTAATCCTCTATAAAATGAGAAGTCAAATCAGCACCACACCCAGACAGACATTGTCTCTGTTTCATGTCTATATAGCTCTTCTGCCAATTTTTTAACCACATTTTTGTTGTTGTTGTTGTTGCTATTGAGTTGATGGAGTTCTTTATATATTTTGGATATTAAACTCTTATCCAATATATGGTTTGCAAAGTTTTTTCCTTATTCTGTAGGCCATAGGAGACATTTCTTCAAAGAGGATACCAATATGGCCAACAGACATGTGAAAAGATGCTCAGCATCATGAATCATCTGGGAACTACACATCAAAACCACAACGAGATATCACCTCACACCTTATGAGAATGCCTATCAAGAAGAGACAACAGGTTCTGTCAAGGATGTGGTGAAAAGAGAACCCTCATACATTATTAATGGGAATGAGAACTGGTCCAACCACTATGGAAAACAATATGAAGGTTTCTTAAAAAATTAAAAATAGATTTATTATAACATACAGCAATTCCACTTCTCTGTATATACCCAAAGGAAACGAAAACAGGATTTCAGTGACATAAATGACCTCCCATGTTTATCACAGCATTATTCACAATACCAAGATATGAAAATAACCTAATGCCTATCAATGGATGAATGGATATAAAAGATGTGGTACATATACACAAGAAATATTATTCAACCATGAGAAAGAAAATATTCTCCTATTTGCAGCAACAAGGATGAACTTTGAGCACATTATGCAAGTCAGACAGAGAAAGACAAGTACAGTATGATATTGTCATATGTGGAATCTAAAAAAGTTAAACTGTAAAGAACAGAAAGGCAAATAGTGGTTATCAGGGGACAGAGGTATGTGTGATAAGAGCGATGGAATTTAAGGGTACAAACTTTTAATGAATAGTAAGTAATCCATAGAGATTCAATGCACATTATAATGAATATTAGACAATATTGTACTGCAATTATATAATGTAATAGATGTCACTACATCAGCAATCAAATCACAATATATACAAAGTAACATGCTGTATACCTTAAATTTATACAGTGCTACATGTCAAATCTATTCAATTTTTTAAAATCTGGATAAAAGTTTAAACTAAACAAACAAAATTGGTTCAAAGACATCAGAGAGCCACCAAGGCATCAAGGATCTGAGGGCCCAAAATGCAAGAAAAGAAAACATAGAGGTGAGCACAATATCTGAAGGAACTTTTCACCTATTTGCACTGGTGGCTGAGAAGCTAAGAAGCCAAGTCAAAAACAGTGGGTAAGAAGGGTGGGTAAGAAGCTAAGAAGGTTAATAGAGCTTTTGTTAATCCGGAGCTGGAAAGACAACATTTGTAGGTCACAGGCACCAAAGAATAACTGGTAAACACCAGAAGCGTTCTGTTTGAACTCCAGTGATGAAGAGTAAGGGTACACTAGATAGAAACCTGTAGATCTGTCCTTATAAAGATTGAAACTGCTACAAACCAGTAGAATCTAGGCATCACCCTCTACTCCAACTACTTGCCAAAAGCAAAAATAGTCTTCTTTGTAAGACGATAACATCTTGGAATCTAGATAACTGTGCCATTGTCATGTCTTAAGCTTTAAGGAAATTTCTGTGAGATACAAAGTTACTGGGATAAATTTAAAGAAAGCCTTCAAACACTGTTTAAGGCTTATTTTAGAACTATACTAATATTATGGAAAGAAGGAACAAATAAATACAGGTAGTCTTTGTAGAACAAATGAAAGTCAACTGTTGTTTGGGCAAGTGAGGATTAGTGGTAAGGGAAGGCCACGAGATACATAGGGACAGTCAGTCGTCCATTTTGAGGCATTTTTATCAGCATGGCTTTCATGATCAGCTGCATAAAAGTCCCGTTCCAGAAAGAAAGCTTTTTAACAGTTGATCTTTTTCATTGTCAAAGTTCCTTAACATGGAAGGTTTTCTTCCTAAGTTTATACTTAGTTAACTCAGATAAAATAACATGAGGCAGCAGCTATAACCCCAAGGCCTGGAGGAACAAAAGATAAAAAGATGAAGTTATGGATCTCAAAGGAAGGTCCCACAAAGCTGATGCCAAGAGCATCTGGGCTGCTACGGCTACTTCTGAAGGGACCCTGCAGGGATGGCTGAAGGAAGTTGGAGGCTAGGACAACCATGGTGGTAGAAACAATGTGGGCAACAACAGCACAACAGAAAGGAAGTGTCATCTCCCATCCTCTCTCCTTCCAATATCCCTCCAATTCTGCGTCCTCACCCAATAGAAAAGCAGCTGAAAAGGAAGTGTGGAAAACATAGTTTGCAGAATCCCAGCCCAAGCATCACAGAACAGAGTACAGATGAGTAGATTTGGAGCTGAGAAAGAATAAATAACTAGTATACAAAACAGCTATAAATGGAGATAAATACTGGGGGTGCCAAAAAAATGAATACACATGACTTGCATTCATCTTTTGTTAATGGTATATATTGAGTATTGCAAGTTTAGTAAATTTTTCCTTTCCTAAAATGTGCATACTTTTTTGGGCACCCTCTGTATATACCCTTATATCCTAAGTACATAATAAAGAACCAGTACACAAATCTCCTCCCTAAGGAGAGCTGGCCTTCTTCACAGAGTATTTATCACATACAGAGGGAAAAAAAAACACATGCAGAAAACAAGTCCGCCTGCTTGGACTGTATGTGGGTCTAGCTCCTGGGAGACTCCTCTCTGGTTGCTTAATCGGTAAACTGTATCAGTAAGTACAAGTACATATACCTACTTGAATTACCTAACAGTTTAACATCCAAGTGAAATAGCCTGCAGGCAAAAAGTACAGACACCCAAGGTGTATATCCATGTCATATAACAATTTCAATCACTTACGCAAGCTGACCAATATTGCATTGCTAGTAAGAAGTGGAGTCAAGATTTGAACCAAGGCAATCTGAATTTGGGAATATAGGCACTAGCCGACAGGAATTTGGATTTTCCAGACTCTGACTACATTGGTCAAGTCATTTCTCTATTATCCTCTCCTCTTCCATTCTATAAACCAATAGTATAAATTGTCTACACCATAAACCCCGACTGTCAAATGTATATAGATCATCATTTTATGTCTGTATATCATAAACACACATTTTTGATTCACCAAATTGAAAGAATGAATTCAAAATCCTGTGCTTGTATTGATAGAAAAGGTCTTATCTAACCATTTCAGCCATGGCAGTTATTCCATAATCAATAAGAAGCAATCAGAAAAGCATAAAAAGGCGGCCCAGCTTTTAGAATGTCAATGGACCCCTCTCCCACAGAACTACTTAATGTTGATTTTTCTAACTACATGGAACACAAAAAATACATTGATAATTCAGTATTTTTAAAATGACAGGATACATTATCATTTCTTAAGAAACCATTTCTAGATACTAGGTATTCTTTATGTATTATTAAAACTACAGTTCAATGTTGACACAAGACTTCAAAATTATAGTGGATCAAAATATATTTTAAATAGGCTCTTACTAGGATAGGATAAGAGTTAACATGTTTCCATCACCTAGAAAACCTGGCACATGTAGGCTATCAGTAAATACTGGCAAATAGATAAGTAAATCTGACAACTGTTTTTAGCTGTTTCATTGTCTCCTAAATATTTTTCAGAACTATATAGAAATTGCAACAGTCAATAAAGATTGAAATCCATGATTGTGTTTTTTTATAATTATGAGAGATGTTCAGGCAATTTAGTCAAGAGTTTGAGAAGAAACATACCATAGCTGATGTTTGGATCTATAGAAAAATGAATCACAGAGAACCTGCATTTGATCTGTGTAACCACCAGTCTCTCACCGTAACAGTAATCTTAGAAAATAGGATTAGTTGTTAGACTTGATGAGAATAAAACATGCAGAGAGAGAGAAAGAAAGAGAGAGAGAGAGAGAGAGAGAGAGAGAGAGAACACAATGTGGGGGGACATAAAATATTTAGTATTCCTAACAGTCAAAGCGTATTGAGAAAGCTATCATCAAACCCAGATTTTCAGAGTTGAAAAGGACACTGGGGTTCATTTTGTTCAACTCCTTCATTTAGAAATGAATATACCAGGCTCAGGCTGTACATGACTAGCTCATATTCACGAAGTGATTCTATAGAGAAAGAAAAGCAATAAATATCTATTAGTTTTGTATTAATAATTTTTCTTTTTTTTATCAGTTTTGGATTTACCACTGTATGAGTAAATGTCCTCCAGAGAAGCAGAACCAATGGTAAATAGATTATGGAGATAGATGATAGATAGATAGGTAGGTAGGTAGATAGATAGATAGATAGATAGATAGATAGATAGATAGATAGATAGATAGATACAAGAGGAGCTTTATTATAGAAATTGGCTCACATGACTATGGAGGCTGCGAAGTCCCACAATCTGCCATCTGCAAGCTAAAAATCCAGGAAAGCCAGTGGTAATTCAGTCTGAGCCCGAAGAACTGAGAACCAGGGGCATGAATGGTAAGTCCAAATGCCTGACAATTGGGGGCCCATAATGTAAGTCCTGGTCAAGGTCCGAAGGGAAGAGAAGCAGGAATTCCCACATCTTAGGGCAGAAGAAGATGAATGTCCAGCTCCAGCTGAGAAAGCAAATTTGCATTTCCTCCACCTTTTTGTTCTCTTCAAGCTCTCAGCAGAATGATGTCCATCTGCATTGGTGGTGTAGGCAATCTTCTTTACTCAGTCTACTAATTCAAAAGCTAGTCTCTTCCTGATACACCCTACCAAACACATCCAAAAATAGTGTTTCTATCTAGGCATCCCTTAGCCCAGTCAAGTTGACACACAAAATTAACCATCACAACTGCTAAACCCTCCTTTTTATTTATAATATGCAAATAATCAAACCATCCATTCCATCTATCCTAGAACTTTCCCTCATAACATATCCATTCATAAAGATGATTAAATCAGAAAGTGAATTCTTCAAATATGCCAGAAAAATGTAAATAAAACAAACCAAAATAAAGTGGGCTGTTCACAGTAGCTTTGAATCTTTGAATGTAGTTTCTTGTACTTTCTTCCAAAAAAAAAAGACCGATTTAAAGTCTTCGTTATAAAATATTTTTGTGCGAGGAATATTCTTCACTCACTTTATAGGAAAGTACCCAGGGAATAAAATCACTGGAAACATTCATAGTCCAAACTGAGCTATAAGAACTGTGGGGGACATAAGCAGAAAGGGTACTTAAAAATAGACAAGTCATCAAAAGATTCAGGGTAGCTTTCTGGAGAAGAATCATGATATACTTTTTTCATCAATTTCACTTAGGAGAGAGCCTATCAGAATCTTCAGAGTGGATTTTAAAGAAGGGCTAGCCATTCAGGTTTGAAAAAGCTCTCTAAGTAAACCTAATATGCCCAAATTGGATGGCAGCCACAGTGGGATGGAATACTATTTCTTTTATTCTGACACATGCCCAGACTATGCATTGCCTCTAACTACACAAAGTCCTATAAAAAAAAGAGGGATCTGAAGTGTCCGCTACCACATTGGACCCTTTACATCATTAACTCACTTAACCCCCTTTTATCCACTTCTCACACAAAAACTCAGAAATGATAAGCAAATCTCATTTAGAGAAGTTATTCATTTGTTCTCCGCTAAATTCCCTCTACAGTAGTTTAAGAATATTTCATTTTTTTCCTTATTGAAGATGAGAATGTCATCTTCCTAAAATATATTTTCAAAAGTTGTTTACTGTACTTAAACCAATAATTAGGGAAATACATATGTATATTTCTCTACCATCACATCAGAAACATAAAGCCATACACATTTCCTTAATGTGACAGCCTAGTCCCCAAAGAGTCCTGATAGCTGTGCTGTAAATTGTAACATACAAATTATAACATACAAATTGTATGAAACCAATAAGTAACTCACAGTAACAGTCTTCTGTACTGCTGTCAGAGCTTTCACACAGAGGAACCCTGCTTGTGGTTTAAAAACTCTAGTTATATGCTTTATTATAGTTACTAAAAGGAAAAAGGAAAAACAGAACACAAAACAATCCTGCATTACTGCAACTCATCCAGGGTTAGTTAGAATGCTCTCCCTTGTTTGTCTGAGGTGTCAGGCCGGTGGGGGGGGGGGGGGGGTAGGGACAGGGGGGCAATGGAAGGAATGCATTCCAAGCAGCAAAGAGAAAATATTAATGTGCCCTTTTCAAAGGGTTTAGTTTTAAATGAAGTCAACCATAATCAGGTGTTTACTGCAAATCATCCACCTATAAATGTTATTAACATGGCGACCTGCTTGACACATCTAGTCATTACCTTTACAACCTAAAGAAAATAAAACAAAATGAAAACATTCGCCTCTCAGGATCAGGCTATACTCATTAAATTTATTCTTCATCATTGTGGATTTTTTGTTGTTTTGTTGCAGTTTCCCCCCTCCCCCCCACAGGAGGTTTTCAGTCTCTGCCTCTCCACTTACTTTATTGATAGGTGGAGAACAAGAGAATTTTAAACCAGTTATTACAATAATGATGAGCAATTAAAAAGATACTATAAAGATGTATTGGTAGTATTGGAATCAAAATACTTACGAAAACACACAAAAGGAAATAGAATCCCTAACGACTTGAACTTCTTAAAGGGAATTACCCATTATTTTGGAAAATCCATCTAAACCAGAATTTCGGAAGGTAAACGAATAGTCCTGCAATGAGTGGTTCTAAGAGATTGCTATGTGGTGGCAGATCAAATAATTTTAAAATACAGAGAGATGCCATTTAATTTCTGGGATCAAGGACAACCTTAAACATTAATAAGAACATTTTGTATTATTAATTATTTAATGAATACATTGTGCCAAATCTATTCTTTAATTCCTTTAAATTTTAAAAATAAAACTACTTTATCAAGACAAAAATCTCACCGGAATAATAAAATATTGAACTATACAGGCAACTAACTCTTCATTACTGCCTTAGATGTCGTTTTGCAGGCAAATACGGAATAACGGAAGGAAACCCCTTGGAAACCACTTACAGGTGGAGTAGAGAATTGAAGAGCAAGTGGACAAGAAGAAAACCCAAGTCCAAAGGACTCAGGAAACAAAACCTCAGCAGAGACTGAGGCAGCTGAGTGGGGAACACCAAGGGGATACAGACACAGAGGAGTTTGAGGATTCTTTGGCAATATTTTTTACTGTTCATCTGTGGCTGGGGGCCCTGTCCAAATTTATTTATATATATAAATACACAGACACACACACATTTTTTTTTCCTTTTCCATAGTGAGATGAGAGTTAGAAAATCACTTTGGAATCACTGAAAACAGCCCGTTTGAAAGAGTTTGTGTGGGGCCCTTGATATGACTCAGAAAGGACAAATACATACAGACACACTGGCTTCCCCAAAGGATGGGTGTAGGGTAAATATAAGCTCTCCTCAGGAAAAGTTGTCCAAGGAATAGAGATCTTTGAAGGAGGACAGAGATTCAGGGTGTGTGAAACGGCCTGTTCCTGAACCCGTCCTTGTTTCTGGTCAGGCTTGGTCCTTAGCAGGGTTTATATGGGAACTGACACTGAGCAAGACCACTTGGGGGGTGCAGACTTGGTGCAGGCCTAGTGACGATTAACACTGAGAATGTCAGCTCATTGTACCCCGCAGGACAATGGTGCCTGTGCAACTCTGGATAGCCTATGACATGATACGATATGACAAAAATAGAATAAAAAAAGAAATAACAGCACATTGCAAGTTAAAGTATAAGAATTCGCTCTTGAAACTTCTGTGTTAGCTTCCGTATGTCTATGCACAGATGATGAAAGAGCAATGCAAAATGCTATTCTGTTTCTCACACCGAGGGCAGAATTGCTGGGTCTGATGTGGTATTTATATATCCCGTTCTACAACATAACACCAAACTGTTCTTCAGAGCTGTTATATCAGCTTATCTCTCCCACCCCCATCTGCGCTGCGCAAGCAGTTTGATTTCCCCACTTCCCTGCTTATTCTTGAAATTAGCAGATTTCTTTTGATTTGCCAACCTGAATGGTGTTAGTCTTTAGTTGTTTCAATGTGTGTTTCTGTGATTTCTGAAAAGGTTGAGCAGTTTTTCACGTCAATATTGACAATATGTGATTTTTCTTTGTGAATTACTTGCTTACATTCTTTGCCCATTTTATATCATGTTTTTTTCCTTAATGATATGTAGGAATTTTAAAAATATATGTTAGTGATATTAATTTTCTATCAGTTATATGTGCTGGAAATACTTTCTCCATCCGATTTTTTCAAAGTGTTCACGTTGTTTATGGTGTCTTTTGTCACACAGATCTGATTAATATAGTAATCCATCATTTATAATTTGCTCACATTGTGTCACTCTCTAGCTGGGTATTAAAAATCATAACAAAACAGCCTCTATATTCTTTTAAACATTTTAATTTCACTTTTTATATTTACGTCTTTAGCATTTATTTTGTGCATGATTGGAGGTTGAGATCTGATTTTAGTTCTTTGGTGACTAGACAATTGTCACAGCAACATATATTGAATAACTCATCCTTCCTGCAATACACTGGGATGCCAAAAAAATGTATACAAGTGGATACTTTGGTCAATGTTGCTCAAGAAGTACTTCGCCGTAATCAAAAGTGACTGGACACTGATGGTAACCACTTTGAGCACCTCTTGTAATTGCAGAAGTCAAACGTGACTTGTATTCATCTTTTGTTATCAGAGTATATTATTATAATTTTAACACAGTTTTCCTTTCTTAAAATGTGTATACATTTTTGGGGCATCCTCTGTATATTGTCACTCCTACCATTGACTAAGTTATTGTATGTGTAGGCATTTTCCTGGATTCAGTGTGAACTTGTGGCATTAAAAAGGAACATCTTTCAACCTGGCTAACAGAGGCAGCAGGACTTGACCCACCACCAACAGTCTAGTGAAGCCCAAGTTTCCAAATTTTGTTTTTTCTACTGAAAAGTATAAGGATCCTCAGAGTCTAGCTAATGCCATGCTTTGGAGTTGAGAGAACTCTGAATGGCCCCATAATATCATATGTTGCCAGAAAACAAGGATGTTTGTAGGAATGATGGGGTGGTAGTAAATGAAAAAACATAAAGGAGAAGTTGATGGGGCTACCATTTTTCCAAGTTGTGATAATTTCAACCACTACAATAATAATCTTTATTAGTATTATGAATAATAGAATAAGTTGAGCTTGTGAAATGCTATTCATTCATTATTATATTGAAAGGAGATAACCACTATAAATTGAACAACAGGTTTAGCTATGCAAAACATGGATATATATTACAGAATATGTTTTAGATTTTAGTAATTTAATAAACAGTCAATGCTACTAAACATTATGTCAACAATAGCTAACATTAATTTATAATGTTAGTTAATAACATTAGTCAATATTAGTACACATAGGCATTTTGCTTCTTTTACTACATATATGTCTTTTTATAAGGTATAGGTTGTATACTGCTTTCTCTGTATATAAGTAGATAAAAGTAAACACAAAAAATTACAAGTAAGGCAAATTATCCTGCAAAAATAGGAACTGGTTATCACAAATAAACTACCATTATAGCTAGGTGGAAAAAGGGTTCAATGTTGTATTCTAAAATGATGACTTAGACAAATGTTTAAAAGAGATAGGTTAACTTCTCAAAATAATTTCCTCATTTTCTAAGACATTAATTCTGTGGATGACTATCCAATTATTATGACACTAATAATGCATTTCTAATATTTCAGTAATGCTAAGAGAGTGAACCAATATTATACAATAATAATTCCATGAGATATATAATGCTGGACAATCATATCATATACAATGCACACTTTAGAAGGAAGACACTAAGCAGATGCTGACAATTCAGACATGCCAAAGAGAAACCGTGCAGTGCTTCCTTTAAGTGAAAAGGTATGTATCTATAGGGAAAAACAGAATATTACAGGGTTCAGTACTATACTTGATTTCAGGCATCCACTGGGGGTCTTGGAATGTACACACTGTGGATAAGGGGTAAAGGGAACTGGCATTAATACTTGTTAATCCTTGTATTTATGTATGTTATACCTGCTATTTAAAAGGTTTGAAATCCTCAATGGGATTATAGCTTTGGTAGTTCAATAAATTTAATTAATTATATTTTTATCAATGCTTAAATGCTTAAAGAAAATTATTTGCAAAGTTTTATAAAATAAAGATGCTTTATAAACTAAGTAGTAAGCCCAAAAAAACAAAGATGCGGTAGTATAGATGCATTAATGTACAGCCCCACATGTATTAAAGAGAACATTAACATCTACTAGTTTACATTTCTATTTATACACCTACTTTGATGTTTTTGTTCAAATCACAAAAGGAATGTATGCATTAAGTCAAATGAAAAAAATCTCAGTTGGGTACCACAAGAGATTATCATCTCATCCCAACACACCCTCCAAATTCTACTTGCCTGAACAATCCACACAAGCAGCCTAGTATGTGCATTTTCACAATGTTTTCCTTGCTTATTCAAACACACACCCAAATATATAGACCCACACAGGTGTTTGTTTTCAGAATTGACTACATCATATGTTATATACTTTTATCTGTAATCTTTTTATGTTTCATTTTAAATAGCTATTTCCGTATCAGTAGATAGAATCAACCATTCATTGAAAAGATGTTTTTCTAATTAATTATGTGCACATGTGCTCACAAACATGCACGAGTGTTTTTTATATAAATGGCATGATAGCATCATAATACCTAATTTTTAGAGAAATTAAATACTTGTTCCTTTTTTTTTCCTAACTTTTTCCACTCCTTTCTTTCCTTGACCCCAATTATTCTCCTCCATCTTCCATCCACCCTATAATGACACATATTGACAGCCTGATATCGATCATAAAATAAGTTGATGCTTTGGAAATGCTAGGGTGAGGTAGAATTGAAGTACAAAGTATTATAAAATCATATTGTAATTAATAGTAGAGATTTTAATTTTAACAATTTATAAAATATTTAGTTATTATAAATTAAGGCGAAAGTATTCATTATAATAATCTGAGCTGTAAAATAAAATATTTATTTATTAAAAATATAGTCCCTAACTAAAACTGCAATGAACATCATAGCTCATAAATCTTTACGGATAAATGTTTTCAGATTTTTGGGGTAGATATCCAGGAGAGGGATTGCTTGGTCATATAGTAATTCTATCCTTAATCTTTTAAGGAATCTCCACAATGCCTTCCATAGCAGCTGCACCAATTTGCATTCCCACCAATGGTGGCCAAGACATGGAAACAACCAAAGTGTCCTTCCATAGATTATTAGGTAGATAGATGACTGGATAAAGAAGATGTGATGTATATATACACAATGGAATATATTCTGCCATAAGAGAAGATGAAATAGTGCCATTTGCGGCAACATGGATGCATCTTGAGATTATTGTGCTAAGCAAAATAAATGAGACAGAAAAAGTGGAGAACCATATAATTTCACTGATATGTGGTATATAAAACTGAAAACAACAAAGGAACAAGACAAACAAATGAAGAAACAAAAACTCATAGACACAGGCAATAGTTTAGTGGTTACCAGTGGGGAAGAGGGGAAGGGGGTGGTAGATGAGAGTAAAAGGGTTCAAATATATGATGATGGAAAGAGAACTGACTCTGGGTGGTGAACACACAATGTGATATATAGATGATATATTACAGACTTGTACACCTGAAACCTATGTAACTTTACTAACAATTGTCACCCCAATAAACTTTAATTTAAAAATAAATATATATATATAGTCCCTACGTGATAAAAAAAAAATAAAGCAGTCATGTAAAATATTTGAATAAAAGTGCTTTCTAAACTCATCTGAGATGCAAAAAGTTAAACTCATTTGAGCTAGATGCCAAACTGCACTGTTTCTGGAACAGAAAAGCAGGATACAATTCTTAGCTTAGCAGAGACATAGAGAACACCAGGATATGCGCCTCCAGCCACTCAAGTTTGGAAATCTGACCAGGGTTCGGAAGCTAAGTTTTTGAAACTGCTTGCACATCACCTCATTTTAAAGCCACATGGGGCCTAAGAGACAATCTAGTTTAGTGTTTTTTTTGTTTTTTTTCAATTGGTAAATTAAGGCCCAGAGAGGTTAAAACAGCTTGTTTAAGGTTTCACAGCTAATTAAAGGCAAAGGTAGGACTAAAATAGCTGTCTCCGCTTTCAATCCAATTTTTTTTCTTTGTTTTCTCTGTATTTTCTTTGTAATGCTGAATCAAAATCTTAGTGACAATAAAGAACTTCTAAGAATCTGTACATGTCTGTAATCCATTAGAAATGAAGGGCTCCTTCAGACCTGTGGGTAATGATGACAGAAGACTTTGGAGATGGCAGGAATACCAGATACGTAGCTCCACAGTTGTGAGAGCAGGTTACCACTGCTTTGTCAGCTCTTGACAATCTAGATTCTAGATGGCAATTTCTAGTAACGTGTGAATCAATTACAGCCCCCAACCCTGCACCCCACTATTCTTGAAAGTCTGTAAAAGTCACATTACATTTATTTTTAGTTCAGAAGTAAGCTCATCATACTACTTTGAGTTTCTGAAGTTAACATATGGAGAGAAAGCTTGTAGTCAGCACACAGAAACCCCATGTGCAAACATAAATATTAACATACACAGAAAGATGCCAGAATTTTTGTTCACTAATTTTACTGTTTAAACCTCAATCCATTGCTGAATGATCCATACCAAAAGGTATAGCACGAATATTTCCTATTTAGGAAAATAAAGGTGTAAAGGTTTTAGCCAACTGTGTGGTTAGAGGGAACAATCCCCACACAAGACTGCCATCACTTCTGACACCATTTGCAAGTTTAAGGGTTTCCAAGACCACTCTTAATTTCTATAATTTACTAGAAGGGCTCACGGAATTTTCTGAAAGTTTTATTCTCAGATTTATGGCTTATTACAATGAAATAATATAGATTAAATTCAGCAAAGGAAAGAGCATGTAAGCAGAGCTCAGGAAAGGTACCAAATGCAGAGCTTCTATTCTCCTCTCCCCATGGAGTCATGGACAAGTTTCTTTCCGGCATTGAAGTGTGACAATACACACAGCGTATTGCCAACCAAGGAAGCTCAACCAAGCCTCAGTATTCAGAGCTGTCAGGCCTGTTATGTGGACATCAGTGATTGACCGTCCAAGAGACTAACCTTAATCAGCCGTCCCTCTAGAGGTCCACTGATACCAGGTGACTCAAAGTGCCCACACTAAATCACGTTCTTGGTCTTTCTGATGTGGCCACTAATGATCCATGGCCCCAAAGCAAACAAAGATACTCCCACCAGGCATGATATTCCAAGAGTTTAGAGATTACCTCCCAGAATCCCAAGGCATAAACCAGACCTCTTTTTTAGGCAAGATTAGTTCTTTATTACACAGAACTTCTGCTGACAATGCCCTAAGGAAAAGTTAATTTCAGAACTCTCAATACCTTGCCTATCAGATAGTTTCTGTTTATTTGTATGATTGCAAACTAAAATTTGCATAGGAAAAAAATGAAGGGAAAAACCCACCTTTTTTAGTTCCTCAAAAGAGAAAGGATTTTTGTATTTGTGGACAGAAATAAAAAAGAGTTATATGGAAAGTAACCTCACAGAGTAATCCGATCATAAACTCCTAACTGGGCAGATCATGGTGGGTAGTCACACCCCAGGCCTATAACTTCTTTAGAAAAAGTTTATCTTTGCCTTAAGCAAGCCCTGCCCATTGTTTCTGTGCATCCAGGTTAACACACCTTTGAATTAAATCTTAACCACCCTCAAGAGAGCACATAATCTTTATCCTGCAATCCATCCCCACAATGCTTTCTGCCACCTTCTCGTAATCTTCCTTATTTTTCCTCCTTAAATCTCAAATGTATAAAAGAAACTGCAAACTGTTATTCTCTGAAGCATTTATATCAGTTTGTTGAGCTGTTGCTTCCAGTTGTATCCTCTGTTTGGCTCGAATAAATTTTCATAAAAATCCTCTACAGGTTTGGACATTTCTTACATTGACATGTTGATGTAAATGGTACAATTAGACAATTTGACTCCCATTATTCCACTCAAAGAAAGAAGACATTCTGACAAGGAGGCTAAGGGTTACTATGTAAAGGCCTAACAAAACTGGCAATAACAGTCATTTTCACAAATTATAATGTGTTTTGAAAATAAGTGAAAATAAAAGTCTGTTTTCTAGGGAGGAGGGGCAAAAGAACAAGTAGTAACTGGAAAATCCTTATTTTCTCTCATGGTAGTCAACATTGCGAATACTGATCTTTAGACAAAGGAGACAACAGTATAGACAACAGCATATTGTTTAAGACCATAACCATACCCTTTTTCTTATCTTCCTTCTTGAACAATAGTGTACATTAAAACAACAATTACATTTAAAAAATTATTAAAAAGCTATATTCTTTGGTCCACAGATGGTTATACATGAAAGCAAAAAACAAACAAAAACAACAACAACAAAAAAGCAGTGTGGATAAAAAAGGGCTTTTAGCTTTTTCACAGCAAAGGAAACCATCAATAAAACAAAAAGGGATCCTACTGATTGGGAAAAGATATTTGCCAATGATATATCTGATAAGGGGTTAATATCACAAATTTATAAAAAACTCACTCAACTCAACTCCAAAAAAACAAACAACCCAATTAAAAAATGGGCAGAGGACATGAAGAGACATTTTTCTAAAAAGGACACACAGATGGCAAACAGACATATGAAGAAATGTTCAACCTCACTAACCATTAGAGAAATGCAAATAAAAACCACAATGAGATACCACCTCACCCCAGTCAGGATGGCTATCATCAATAAATCAACAAACAACAAGTGCTGGCGTGGATGCGGAGAAAAGGGAACGCTGGTGCACTGTTGGTGGGAATGCAGATTGGTGCAGCCACTATGGAAAACAGTTTGGAGGTATCTCAAAAATCTGAAAATGGAACTACCTTATGATCCAGCAATCCCACTCCTAGGTATCTATGCGGAGAAATCCAAAACTCCAATTCAAAAATCTTTATGCACTCCTATGTTTATTGCAGCACTATACACAATAGCCAAGACCTGGAAACAACCGAAATGCCCATCAGTAGATGACTGGATTAGGAAACTGTGGTACATTTATACAATGGAGTATTACGCAGCCATAAAGAAGAAAGAAATCTTACCATTTGCAACAACATGGATGGACCTAGAGAACATTATGTTAAGTGAAATAAGTCAGAAAGAGAAAGACAAATACCATATGATCTCACTTATATGTGGAATCTAAAGAAAAGAATAAGTGAATGAACTAATCAGAAACAGTTTTGGAAACATGGAGGAAAAACAGAGGGTTGCTGGAGGGGCGGGGGGTGGGGATAAGGGGAAGGTGAGAGGTTTTGGGAACGTACAGAGGGATAGTGGATGGGGGGAGGGGGGTTCACACAGTGTGAGGGATATAAATGATAAACGTCTAAGTTTTGCTTTGTCTTGTGCACCTGAAACTAATTAAAAAAAAAAAAAAAAAAAAAGGGCTTTTATAGAAAGTAACCTCATAGTGATCGTGATGGTGGGTAGTCGTCCCCCAGGCCTATAACTTCTTTAGTGAAAGGTTTTAAGCCAGCACTGTCTTTTGTTCTTGTGCATTTAGGTTAACACACACCTTTGAACTGCCAGAAGTAGTACCCCTCAAAGGGGGTTTTAACCCTCAAGTGAGCACATAATCATGTTAACTATCCTGTAACCCAATCCCCACTTTGCTTTCTCCCACCTGTATGTACGCTCCCTCCTTAATTTCAAATGCATAAACAGAGCTGCAAAACTGTTGTTCTCCAGAGCACTAGAGATCTTTCTCCCCAACATAGATGTATGTCATCAGTTTGGCTCAAATAAACTCTTATAAAGATCCTCTACAGGTTTGGATGAAACTTATATCGACACTAGGACTATTTCTTTTTTGTATATTTAAATTTTCATTGAAGACTTTGTAATAACACAGTCCACTGAATGTGACATGCCCTTGCATGTGAGGAAGCACAAGAAGAATAAGAAATGTAACTTCAAAATAGATAAAACAATAGTTATTATGCTAAACATTTGAATAGTGACAATTCCTCTAATATATTTTTCAAATGATTATAATATTGTTCACCAAGGAGATTTAGAGAATTGTTCAGAAAATGTTCTCCAAATATATCCCTAAAGATATAAGAAAGATGCCAAAACAATATGCATCTCACCCCAATAATATGACATTTTAATTAAGAATATATTTTTAGAACTTCAGAAGAAAAAACACAAAATGTCATAGCCCATTTGAAGGAGGCCAGCTACCTACAAATACTATAAATCAAGAACATAGCAATGAAAATATTTGTTTCTTAATGACTGTGTTTTAGGCCTGGTCTGATCAGGGAAAAAAACAAAAAAAGCAAAAAAACTTCTAACATTAATTCTCCAAATGAAGAGCATAGATGATTTTTAAATTTAATTTGGAATGCTAATGTTATTTTAGTCATATTAAAGGATCCAAGTTTCAGAGACTGTTTTGCTTTCAATTAAATCCTTTGGGTCTGTCCCTTGCTTAGGAATGATAGGCACAAAGCACAATACATAGTTTTTGTGTTGTTATTGTTGATTGTGTTTCACTAACATGTTCACGTACTAAAAGGAACAAGAAAGGGAACAGAAAAAGGAAGAGTTGCTTTATCAGCTGAGAGTGGGGCTTGTCCATTTCCCAGGCAGAGTCCCAACCCACCCAATGCAGGCCCAAACCTGGATTTTCCTTAGAATAGATTGGTCTCTTCAACTAGGTTTTCATTTCTTCTCATATGTCCCTAGAACTACCTACTTCTTATTTCCCAGCTTTGACCTAACTGCTCTTTTTTTCTGAACTATTCAACTCTCTTGCTTAACTAAAGATAACATAGACAATAAGAAGTGCTGTTGTTGTTGCTGTTGTTGTTGTTTATGACTTAAACTTTCAGTCTCTGTCATAAGAATATTTTCCTGTTTGCATCTTTACTCCTCGAGGGCAGGCAGGGTCACTTAGAGGACAGAGATTGAGATTTCAGATTCAAATCCAGATCCAGTCCTTACTGGTTTCATCTTGAAAATTAATGTCAATTCTCTGACTCTCCATTTCTTCTTCTTTATCATAAGAATACTAAATTGCAAGTTCGTAGTAAGAATTAAATGAAACAACGCATGCCTCCTATTTGTTATACTGTTTTTATACTAGAATGAAAGCCACAGCTTAAAGAAAGGCAACCTGGAAGAGAATGTGCTTTGTTCCTTGACTAGTGTGCTCCCTAGATTCAGACAAATATGAATGGTCACTATTTGCCTGTACTCAAAATTGCCCCTTCCCTGTGTCCACTAATCCTCTGATATAAACTACCACCCACGGGCCCCGCTTTCCATAGGCTAAGGTCCTTCTGAATTCTCTCCTCAGAGCTCTACAGAGAGCCCATTTAAACTACATCACCTCAGCCTTGCTCTGGTATGTCTGAATTCTGGGAGTGAAAACAGTTTTTTCCTATGGAAACTCAGTGGCCCCTTGGATATAGGCCTCGAGTTTTCCTGCTCCACCAGTTTGTCAGGCATAACTTGATATGTCAAAATTCTCTAAAACTTAACCTTGATGTTATATTACTGTTATTTGTCTTAAATGGCCTTCCCATGTCATGAGGTCAAAGTTGTTTTTTTTCTTTTATTTTTATCTCCGACTTCTAGTAAACTGCTTTGCTTAGTTCAGGTTCTCAACAACCTTTCTTAGAGAGACAAAGGGAAAGTGATAATGAATCTCTACCACTTTGCTACCACTTTAACTTACTCTGACTCAGCTCATCCCAGATCCTTGCTATCTTATTTTTTAGACCCATCTGAGTTTTGTCTCTCACTTAGGTCCCAAGAGTTCATATTACATAAAGGCACCTTGGGAGTTTATTCCTAGATTCAAGGGACTTAGTCAATATCATTGATTGATAAGAAAATGGCAATTTGGAATGCAATAGAGCCCCAGAGGATAGGAATACTAGACTTAAACTAGGAATTCCTTTGAGAAGAGGTTCAAAGCAGGTCACCACTCAGGGCTAATGGGACCACATGGCCAGAAAGGTTCTAACACGAATGACTCCTTCCCTGAAGCCAAAAATCACCTTCTAGAGAAGAAAATTTCTTTAGGAGCCCAACCCACTCACAGCTTCCAGAAATCTTGCTCTACCTGCAATACTAGAGTCCAAGTTTTGGCTCTTGGTTCTTTAATCGATCATATCACCGGAGACATGATATAGATGTAATTCTTATAGTTAATATATAGATGTTTTTATAAAAGGATACTTAGAAGTTGTGCATATTTCCAACACAAAAGTCAGCCTGTATTAATAGCTTTCATTAAGCAAATGCTCCTCACTGACCCTCATATTCCTCTGCAATGAGATACTCTCTCTTAACTTTATGTACACACACACAGCTTCTTCACTTGATGAACCCCAATATGACTCAACCTTCTACAAGTCAATAACCACAGGCATTTTCTTCTATTGATCCTGAAATTTGTCTTTGATTTCCAAATAATTATTTCTATGAAGGAAGCAGTGTGAGGAACTTAAAATCCAGGTTGATTCTTTGTTTTTTTTGTTTTTTAATGTGTTCTATTTAGGATGAAGAGAATAAAATAATGCACGAATATTATTAAATACAAATGTTTTATTAGTAACATTATTTCCCATTTAAAATTCTATGTATGCCCTAATCAAATTATGAATAAAACAACAGAGAAAGAATTATACTCACTTTTACTTTAAAAACCAAGGAGAACAGATTTGTTTCATTATGAAATATTATGTTGACTATGCTCATTAAAATGAAATCAACTGCCTTCGAATTTTATGAATATAATTATGTGAATATCTCTAATCAAAATAAACAGTAAGTGGTCTTATGGGCCCTTGCAAAATAGTATTTAATAGTAATTAAATTTAAATTATATAAATAAGAGGTATAAAGGGAATTTATAAATTTGGATCTCAAAATATGAAGATGTTCTCTGTTAAAAATCCAAGTTATTAAATACTTGGATTTTAAGTTTCTAAATTACTATTTGAATCCCAACATAACATTTATCTGCCATGGTAAAAAACATCAAACTAAAATTCAACATCCTTTCATGATTAAAAACTTTCAACAAAGTGGATATAGAAGGAACATGCTTCAACATAATAAAGGTCATATATGACAAGCTAACAGCTAACATCATACTTATATTATAGTAAAATAAGACCAGGTCTTATATTAATTTTTGCTCCAAAAGACGCATTAGAGCTGATTGTCTGGCTAGGTCTTATTTTCGGGGAACACAGTATGCCACAAAGCTATATGAATCAAAATACTACTGGCATAAAAACAGACACATATACTAATGGAACACAATCAAGAACCCAGAAATAGACCCGCACATATATGGTTAATTAGTATTAATAATTGTGGGATGATATATTCCAAGGACTGAATGAAAAAAAAAATGTCAGCTAGAAAATCTGATGCAGAACAAAACTATTTTACAAGAAATACTAAAGGCTAAAATAAAAGAACACTAGACAGTAACTAGAATCTGTATAAAGAATAAAGAACATCAATAAAAATTATACCATAGATAAATACAGAAGAATAAATACAGATCTATCTATCTATCTATCTATCTATCTATCTATCTATCTATCTCCCATTTCTTCCTCTATCTGACTTAAAATACACCTGCATAAAGCATTAATTTTAAATCTGTGTTGAAGGGCTTATAATGTTAAAAAATATAATATACATGACAATAATGGCCCAAAATAGAAGACAAAGAATGGAGTTAGATTAAAGAAAAGTTTCTATATAATTTAGAAATTAAGTTGATATTAATTCAGATTAGATTGTTTTCGGTAAAGATGTTAATTTTAATACTAAGAAAACTCACTATAACACCACACACACACACACACACACACACACACACAAATACACAGTGCCAAAAAAATGTATACATATTTTAAGAAAGGAAAAAAACTATATTAAAATTATGCTGAAGGTAACCACTTTGAGCATCTCTTGTAAGTACAGCAGTCAAACGTAACTTGTAATCATCTTTTGTTAACAGTATATATTGAGTATTAAAATTTTAATACAGTTTTTTCCTTTCTAAAATGCATAGAGATTTTTGTTGGCACCTTCTGTATATATAAAAGAGAATGAAATGGTACACTTGTAAAATATCTATATAATACAAGAGAAAGCAATAATAGAGCAAAAGAAAGGGAAAAAACATAAAAAACAAAGACCAAGTTGACAGACATAAAACTTACAATATTGGTAGTTACGTTAAGAATAAGTAGATTTTTAAAAATCTTCAACCAAAAGCAGAGATTGGCAGAATGGATAAAAATATGATAAAAATATATGCTGCACAGAAGAGATAAACATTCAAAGCAAAGAAAAAAGTGTGAAAGTAAAATGATAGCTATAGATATATGAGGCACACAGTAAACAAAGAGAGAAATAATGGCTATTCTAATATCAGGCAAAATGGACTTCAAGACAACAATTCTTATTAAGGACAAAGAAGTACATTTTATAAAGATAATAGGATCAATCAATCAAGGAGACATAACAATTATAAACATATATGCATGTAACAACAAAACACCAAAATACATTAAGCAAAAATTGACAAAATTGAAGAGAAAATAATTAAAAATAATAGTTTGAGACATCAATAGCCTACTTTCAGTAGTAAATAAAACAATTGGAAAGACGATCAAGGAAATATAAGGCTTCAACAACACTATAAACTAACTAAACCAAACAGATATACGTAGAACATTCCAACCAAAAACAGCAAAATACACATTCTTCACATGTGCATATGAAATATTCCCCATAATTAACCATATGTTAGGCCATAAAAGAAGCCTCAATCAATTTAAAATGATTTAAATCACACAAATTATTTTGTTCAAGCAACATGGAATTAGAAATCAAGTAAAGAAAGAGGGTTAGGAAACTCACAAATATGAGAAAATTTACAAATCAATTGTAAATAACATGTGGGTTCAAAATTATATTACAAGATAAACTAGAAAAAGGTTTGAGATGAGTGAAAGCAAAATAACATCCCCAAACATATGGTAGAAAGGTAAATCAAGGCTTAGAGTAAAATTTATAGCTATAAATGCCTATAGTAAAAAAGAAATCTCAAATCAATTACCTAACTTTCCACATTAAGAAGCTATCATGGAAAAGAACATACTAAACCCAAAGCAAGCAGAAGGAAGGAAATAAAAAAGTTTAGAGTGGAAATAAATGAAACGGAGAATAAGAAAACAATGATAGAAAATATTTTCAAATCATGTATCTGATGAGGACTTATATTCTGAATATATAATAAACTACAATTCTATAATAAATAGACAAGAAACCCAATTTCAAAACAGAGCAGATGATTTGAATAGATATTTCTCCACAGAAGATACACAAATTGTCAGTAATTGCAAAAAAAAGAAAAGATGCTCAAAATCAATATTTGTCTTTAGATTTGTGCAAATCAAAAGCACAATGACATACCATTCACATATACCAGGATGTCTAAAATAAAAATGACAGATAATAACAAATGTTGGTCAGAATGTGGAGAAAGTGGAGCCCTCGTTCTTTGCAAGTGGAAATATAAAATGTTACAACCACTTTGGAAATCATTTTGGCACTTTCTCAAAATGTTAGTTACCATATGATCCATCAATTACACTCCTAGGTATACACCCAAAGGAAACTAAAGCATATGTCTGCACAAAAATATATACACAAATATTCACAACAGCATTATTCATAATATCCAAAAAAGGGAAAAATATTCAACTGATGAATGCATAAATAAAATGTAATATATCCACATTATTTGGTAACAAAAAGGAATGAGTACTACTAACATTTACCAATAAGGATGAACCTGCAAAATGTCTTAAGTGTGAGAATCAGTCACTATGTGTATGCATCTATTTATATGAAATGTCCAGAATAGGCAAATTCTTAGAGATGGAAGGTGGATTAGTGGTTTCCAGCCACGGTGGGGAGAAATAAATGGGAAATGACTGACCTAAGAATAGGCAGGTGAAGAATGAGTGGTTTCTTTTGGGGGTGATGAAAATGTTCTAAAGTTAGATATTGTAAATTTAGAAAATGTTCTAAAACTCTGTAAATACACAAAATAATCCACTGAATTATAGTTTAAAAGGGTGAATTTTATGGCATGTGAATTACATCTTAGTAAAACTGTTCTAAAACTTATTATGACAAATAGAATACTACACACACACACACACACACACACACACACACACACACACACACACACAATATCCCTTGACCAAGTAGATTTTTATCCTAGGGTTTTCATCTTTGCAAGTCCAGCACCTCAATTTTTATCAGTACACTCAATTCTAATGATGTTTTTGCCTTAACACACTTGAGATACATTCACAAAAGAGAATACATAATACCCTAGCATTAATTTATTATTTAAAGTGAGGGAAAATGCCATTCGTAAGAATTTACCCAAGATTAAAAAATATTTATATGAACACAAAAACTTGTTTGTGAATGTTCACAGCGACTTTGCCCATAATAACCAAAAACTAGAAACAGCCCAAATACCCTTCAGTAAATGAATGAATATGCAAACAGTAGTACATCCACATGAGATATTACTCATCAATAAAAACAAACGACTAATACACATTTCAAAATGGATGAACCTGAAACACATGATAATGAAAGTAGTCAGACACCAAAGGCAATGTATACTATACGTTTTCATTTATATGGCATTCTGGAAAAGGCAAAATGAAGGGAAGAGAAAACCTATCAGTGGTTGCCAGTGACTAGGTGTGGGGTAGTGATTAAGTACAAAACAAGAGAAGGAAAATTTCTGGAGTGATATAACTGTTTTCTATCTTGACTGTGGTGGTGGTTACATAATTAGGTATGTCAAAACTCATAGAACTCTACACTAAGAAGGGTGAATACGGGGAACAATATTGTATAAAAATGCATAAATGAATGAGATAGATAGATAGATAGATGGATGGATGGATGGATGGATGGATGGATGGATGGATGGATGGATAGATAGATAGATAGATAGATAGATAGATAGATAGATAGATAGATAGATAGATAGATAGGATGGATGGACAGACAAACGAATAAGATAAGGGAGAGTTTTCTATGCTTTTTCACTCTTCACACATCCTGCATCCAGTTAGATAGATAGATAGATAGATAGATAGATAGATAGATAGATAGATAGATAGATAGATCCTGTGTAGATATTTTAACAAAACTTTAACAAATGCAATCAACCTATTCTTATTGTCCTTGTATTTCTAATTGCATTCACCTCCTGTCAAGAGAAGTACCTCTGAGGACTTTAATATTGCACTATGTTTTCCTGAGAATAGATACCATTAGGGAGAATGGAAACAATTTATGAACCCTGAATACCTAAGGAGGTTGAATGGTAGTATCACCTTCAATAAATGGAGAAAGCTATAGAGAGGAGAAACACTAAAGACACACGTGGTTGCATTGTAACCCTCTCTGAAAACTTGTTTTACAATGCTGCACCCTGGAGATAGAGAGAAGGAAGCTGAGGTTATTACTACTTTGATCTTCTCTGTGTTGCCCTTCTTTTTGAGGATATCACTCCTGCCTCTCTGCATCCATATTTTTAGAACCTCCTGCATAATCAATAATGTGTAGCCACAACCTGATAATAAGACCACCTGACTGTCTTGTCATTGGATGTAGATAGTACAAGGTATTCATTTGTGCATTCTCCAGCTCCATGTACTAAAAGTAATCTCCATACCCGAAAGGAAAAAAAGGAAAGGGTTTAATACTGCAGGTTTTAATATTTTAATACTAATTGATAAAGAAAGGAATGTAAATTCCAGAAAACTGCAAAGCAACGGGTAGTAAAATTAAATAAAAATAACATTCTTTTCAAGAGCCCACTTGGAGGAGACTCTGAGATGAAGACTCATTCATCATCTCTGTATTCATCAGCTTATGAAACATTATAGTATTAAAAAGGCCCACTGTCTCTCATAGACAGAAAGCCAGAAAATCAATTTGTGAGTCATGAAAAGTAATGGCAAGTAATAGTAATGAGGCACTTAGTAATTCGTAATGGCATGTGGGAAGTAGGATGTTTTTATTTGTTTGTTTTTTTATCAAAATAACATTTTTATTTAGAATGGTTTAGAGTGAGTTTTCCAATACATAAAATCTAGGCATTCTTTTAGTCGTTAGGTAGGAAATAGTCTTCTTTTAAGCAGATAAGCTCATCTTAAGCAAAATGTGGAAACTGAAATTAGTGGGTTTTGCCTTGCTCTAAAGTACACCTTTCAGGATTACTTCCTTGGTCAGGGCTAAAATATAAAATTTAGTCAAAATCAAATTGAACACTTTTTCTTCAGAAACAAATGATTTCTAGTCAATTGGGTTTTCAAACTAGTAATTTTGATTCAAAATTCCCCAATATCTCTTTTCCAACTTTTATATATCCTTATAAATTTTCAATTTATTTTTCTTTTGTTCTTTTCATTTCTGAATCATTTTTAGGCATTTTTAAATGAGGTATGTATAATGAAGTGTAGAAAAAACTGTACACATAAAAAATAATTACATAATAAAGTATTTATTGGACTTAAGTGAAAAAAGCCAGTTACTAATCACTAATTCATATACTAATATAGTTTTTTTTTAATTTTTAAATTGTAAAATACTGTAAGATAAATTACCCCCCCAATCATTTTTAAGTGTACCAGTTCAGTGGTATTAAATACACTCATTAGGTTATGCAACCATCACCAGCATCCATCTCCATAACTCTTTTCATCTCGCAAAACAATCTCTATAGACATTAGACAATAACTCCCCCCAAGCCCTTGGAAATCATCATTCTACTTTCTGTCACCATATTTTTTGACTACCCTAAATACCTCATATATGGGGAATCATACAGTATTTGTCTTTTTGTGACTGGCCTGTTTTGCTTAGCATAATGTCCTCAAGGTTTATCTGTGCTGTAGCATATGAGAATTTCCTTCCTTTTCAAGGCTGAATAATATTTCATTGTATTATATACCACATTTTGTTTACCCATTTATTAATGGGCACTTGAGTTGTTTACATATTTTAACTACTGTGAATAATGCTGCTATGAACATAAATGTGCTATCTCTTCAAGATCCTGATTTCAATTTTGGGGGGAATACACTCAGAAGTTGAATTGCTGGATCATATAGTAGTTCTCTTTGTAATTTTTTGAGAAACCTCCATACTGTTTTCCATAGAGGCTGAACCAGTTTACAGTACATGATGGTTCCGTGTTCTCCACATCCTTGCCAAAACTTGTTTTTTACTGTTTTATTGATGATAGCCATTCTAACAGGTGCGAGGTGATATCTCATTCTGGTTTTAATTTGCATTTCTCTGATGATTATTGACATTGAATATATGTTCATATTTCTGTTGGTCATCTGTATGTCATCTTTAGCGAAATGTCTATTCAGGTTCTTTGCCCATTTTTAAATTGGATTTTTTGTTGTTGTTGTGTGTTTTTGTGTGTGTGTGTTTGGTGTTAAGTCGTATGAATTCCTGATGTATTTTAGATATTAACCCCTTATAGGATCAATCATTGGCTAACACCTTCTTCCATTCAGTAGGTTTCCTTTTCGTTTTGTTGATGGTTTCCTTCTCCATGCAGAAACACTTTAGTTTGATGTAGTCCCATTTGTTTATTTTGTTTGTTTTTTTCCATTGCCAAGGAGACATATCCAAAAACAAATTACTAACAGTAATGTTAAAGAGTTTATTGCCTATGTTTCTTTCATAAGTTTTAAGGTTTCAGGTCTTACATTTAAGTCTTTAATGCATTTTGACTTTATTCTTATATATGGCATATGAAGGTGATCCAGTTTCATTTTTTTGCGTGTATCTGTCCAGTGGCATCTTAATTATGATGTCTTGATGTGGGCCTCTTTGGGTCCAACTTGTTTGAGACTCCCTGCACTTCCTGGACTTTTATGTCTAATTCCTTCACCAGGTTAGGAAAGTTTTTGGTCATTATTTATTCAAATAGGTTTTTCAATCCTTTTCTCTCCCTCTCTCTTTCTGACACTCCTATGATGCAAATGTTGTACGCTTGAGGTTGTCCCAGAAATCCCTTAAATTATCCTTTTCTTTTAAAATTCATTTTTCATTTTTCTCTTCTAATTGGGTGTTTTCTGCAAGCTTGTCTTCCAGATCACTGATTTGATCCTCTGCTTCATCTAATCTGCTGTTATTCTACCTAATGTAGTCTTCATTTCAGTTATTATATTCTTCATTTCGGACTGGTTCTTTCTTATAGTTTCTATCTCTTGTTGAGGTCCTCACTGAGTTAATCTATTCAACCCCTAAATTCATTAAGCATCCTTACACCTAGTGTTTTGAATTGTGTATGTGGTAGATTGCTTGCCTTCTGCTTCTGCTTCTTTTTTTTTTTTTTTCTGGAATTTTGTCCTGTTCTTTCATTTGGGACATGTTTCTTCAACTCCTCATCTTGGCTGCCCTCCTGTGTTTGTTTCTATGTATAAGGTATATCTGCTATGTCTCCCAGTCTTGGCAGGGTGGCCTTATGCAGGTGTTCTGTGAGGTCCAGTGACATATTATCCTTGTCATCTGAGCTGGGTGCTCCATGGGTGTCCACTCTGTGGGTTGTGCGTGCCCTCTTGTTGTAGATAAGCCTTGAGTGCTGTTGGCACACCAGTGGGTGAGACTAACCCTCAGGCTGATTGGCTGTGAGGACTGGCCATGACTACAACAGATGAGCTATCGTTCAGGGTCTGACTTCACATAGCAGGATTCACTTTAGCTGGTCTCTGATGATTGCCAACTCTGCTCTTTGGATGTGTCATTTGTGGAATTAGTTGTGTGGTACTCTGGAATGGTCTGAAGCTGGCCACTTGGTGTGTTGGTTCTGGTAACCTGTGGGAGGAACTCCTGTGCAGGCCCAAGACAGCCACTGCCTGTGCCCAGCCAGGGACCACCTAGTAGGAGTTACAAAGTGATCTATAGTTGGTAGCTCCCTGTGCTGGGCATGAAGGTGCCTGGGAGAGGTTATGCTGCAAACTGAGGTCTGCTGCAACTAGTGTCAGGCTTGGGGCCACTTAGCATGAGTTAAAGGGCATGCCAAGGCCAACCTCTGCTTGTTTGGGATTTGTAGATCTTTGAAAAATTTTAGGAAAGTCTGCAGCACAAGCAGAGGCAGGTTATTTGTATGGAAAAGCCGCTGAAAGACATTTGGACTGGGTGCACAATTAGGTGTGGTAAGGTCTCAGGGAATGACCATTGTGGTGCGAGCAGTTTTAACCAGGTCAATGGAGCATTCAGATCAGTACCTACCTACCTGCACTTGTAGGCTGGGTAGGGGGAAGGCTCAATAAATGAACAATTGTGCTTGCCAGCACTTCCTTCCTGGAGAGAACTGCCCCTCCAGCCCTCACACCTAAGCTCAATTCAGTTCTTCCCCGTATGTCCTTGGCACTTTTCAAGATTTTGCCCCTGTGTTGGGGCTCTGAGCAAGTTGAGTCTTTGAGTGAGTGAATCTGTGCACAAGCCCTTTAAGATCTGCAGTGCCTAGGTCTCTAGAAGCCCATTGTCTTTCTCAGACACAAAACCTGCTGGTTTTCAGTCAAATGTTATGGGGATTTCTCTGCCTCTTACTGGTGCCCTTGGCTGGGGTGCCTGGTGTAGGGCTGGGACCCCTTGCTTTTCAGAAAGGACCTCTGCAGCTGGGATATCCCTCCTGATTTTAACCACCATATCGTAGGTGTGGGACCAGCCCATTCAATGTCTTCAGCTCTCATATTAGTCTCAGCATAAATTCTTCTTTATAACCTTAGTGATAGAAATTCTGGTCAGCTAGTCTTCAGGTGGCTGTCCATGATGGTTGTTTTATAATTTAGTTGTAATTTTGATGTGGTCATGGGAAGAGGTGAACACAGCATCTATCTCCTCCACCATCTTGATTGCAAATCTGTTTTAAAGTCTGTCTAACACATCTTCCATCAGGCCTTTTTCAGGGACAGTTGATGTATTGTTTTGTTGTTGTTGTTGTTGTTGTTTTGTGTTGGTTTTTTTTTTCCGCTTTGTATAGGCCATACTTTCCTGTTTCCCCTAGAAGTTGCAAGCCTTCAATAGACTCCAGAGTTCCAAATTATTTGCATTAGACATATTCTGCCAGTGAAATTGTTGTCTAGGTGGGGAGACTGATTTCTGGTGTTTCCTATTCTGCTATCGTCCCATAATCCTCTGACTTAACTTATTTTTATTAAATCAATTGATTCAAAACAGTTCTCATCTTCCAAACTTTATTTTTCTTTTTTTCATATGTATAACCTTTTTGGCAAACATCAATTCATCCCTCTAATATGTGTCAATTATTTGAAGATGCCTCCCAACAGCTTCAGTTTTACTCTGTATAAGGCCTGTATAAGGTATTCCAAAGAAATTAGAATGCAGTATCTGCAAGCCAGCCACAAGCCAGACCAAAGGGCCCTTAAATAGGGACCACCGAAGTGGAGCAACAACAACAACAACAACAAAGGCAGGACTTTATTAAAACTTCTAGTAGAAAGGTCAGTCTGAAAGTGAGATTGTCCTGCCTTCTGAAAAATCAACAAAGTTTTGATATATTACAGGCATGTGTCACAGGAGCCTTGCAACTCCAGGAGCTTCCCAAGTCACATCATTCTGGAATCACTGGGTCCAAAGATCGGAATCCAACTCTGTAAGTTCTGGCTGTCAGTCAGAAAACCTTGATTGGCATGGGTGAATTTACTGCAGACTGATGGGAGGGAGGGTGTAGTAGTGCTTTGCTGATTGCTACTCCACCACAACCTCTACCCAACCGGAAAGGTACAATCTTTGACATTAAGCTTTATAAAAGAATCTGATCAAGAGGACAAGTGCATAAAGCACTAAGATCCCCAGCCCCACTTTAACCAAAGCAGATTTCTGGAATTCTAACTTCTTAATTCAGTTCAGCTATGATCAGGCACACCATTCAGCTCCACTCTGCACTTGTACTATTCTAAACTGTCATGTGTTTTTACATCATAAGGAGACACTAAGATACAAATAGGAAGTGAGATTGGAGAATAAAGAGAATCTGTCAAACTGAATTATCTATTGTATGAAAATATATATAAAAGGTCAATAAAGCTCTGTTCCTAAAGGGCCCTTCCAGGGCTTTAGGGGAGTGTGTGTGTGTGTGTGTATGTATGTATGTAATTGTACAAACACCAATATTCATTGCAATGGGGTTTGATCTTAATTTATTGCTCACTGGACATGTATACTAAAAAATTGAATTTGACACCAAATGCTATTTGGTGAATTTGATACCAAAACTATTAGGGCATTGACATAATGCATCAGTTCAAGTTAAAATAATAATTACATTTTCTATCCATTTTTTATAAAGGTAAAGCATTTCTATTGTACTGTTCTCTGAGTTTGCCTCCTAGAATTAAATGACCTAGCTTTTGTGGTATTCAAGTAGACACACTGTGACCATCCATTTTTCCTCATATATTTTCTTTAAAAGTGAAAAGTCAACTGATATTTTGAAGTAAAAATATCCATATGACTTGTCCTAAAATACATATAACCAAAATTTAAAGACTCTTCAGAAATTGTTAACATTTAAGTCCATCTACTTAGAGTTGCTAACTAACTAGCGATTGCTTATATGTCTCAGATTCTAGATTTATTCATTTTTCTTTCAGACTTTATATCCTACTTAAACTAACAATAAAATTTCACCATTAAATGCGTAGTCAGAAAATTCAAAGGCCTATGGATAAATGCTTTGCTTAAAACCATTTCATGTTAACATTTTTACTAGATTGTACAACTCTGCCATAAAGTTAATGCTCCAGACACCTCTAAAATGCTATATTTTTTTTTTTTCCAGCACGGGGATCCTTGTTCTTCCTCAGGGTACACCTAAAGCTTAGATAAGAGTCAGGTATTCCCTTTAAAGTGATAATCCAAAAGAAAAGTTCTGTGCCTATAATGTACCTATCTCCCTTCTAGGTACTCTGTGGGAGAAAATACAAGATAGTTTTAATTAGTCCAATTGATTCTCTTATCTAATTCTCCATAAAGGCCTCCTAACCCCTTTCCTTGCTTCTACATGGGCCTCACTTTCCACCCCACCCCCACTCCACCACCCGACAAGCTGTGAAAATCCATCCTTTAAAAATCATATGTAATAGTATAGCATATGAAGTATTTATCTGTAGCAAAAGTTTGATATTTGCATTTCTTTCTTGTGACAATCCCTAGCTTAGTTTTCAGGGAAAAAAAATGCAAATGGCTAAACTGAATTTAGGTATTTTCTGGGGTAAGACAGGGGCAATCGATGAAACCAAAAAAAAAAAAAGAAATGTTTTGGACCTCTCCTTTGGACCTCTCCTACCTGTAGGAGGAGATGAATAAAAGAATTTGGATGGATGAGAGGATTTTTCTAGGGTGAAAGAGTATTTTTGGAGCATTGGATTTTTTTGCACTTTCCCCTTGGGGAGGGTTGCATCCTTAGCACTTACATATTTTCTTGATAAATTGCTCTTTTCATTGGGAGGTCTAGTTTGTGCATGAATGTTCCCTTGCAGATATTCTCCAAACCATCAGATAATGTTTCTTGAACTGGGGTCAAGGATGGTTCTAAACATAAGGCTAGTTTACCACAGTACATCATTGTACACAGGGTAAGCTGCTAAAGCATAGGAGACAAGTATAAATGGAAGACAAAATATTAAAGTTAATTTGGGCAAGACAAAGCTTACCCTCAGTTTCTTGGAGAGCAACTGTTGGTTTTCCAGTACTTCCTAGGTTTTCAGTGAGATACAGTAAGCCATTGATGACAGCAAATTTGCAAGTCCTCTCTCCCAACTAGCCCTTCCCCCAAGACTCCCCTCTGCTTCCCCACTCACCTGCCCAGAAACCACTCAGTGGGATCAATGTGTCTTATCAGCTGACAGTGAAGAACAGGCCTATTGCTGAAGGATGAACAGTTGAAGAAAGAGCATACCTCCCAGATATTCCAACAGCAGGTGACTTTTGGGGTGCAGGGAGTTCATGGGGGATTCAGAATCAAGCCAGCAGAGCCACAGGGATGACACCAGCAGACAGGGCTGGCAGCGAATTGATTACAAATCAGATAGAAAACTCTTCTATTTTTTCCTACTTTCCTGTGCTCCTTGTAAACAATTTTCACTCTCTAGCTGAATGAAAATGAACTAAGTAAAATACAAACCCCTTGGAGTTTTCTGAGGAGGAGATTTGAAGAAAAAGTATTAAATTGTAAAGAGTAACTGAAATAGTGATAATAATTGAACTTGTCTAAATAGTTTAGCTAGAGAAATTTAATTTTAAACTGGCAGTGACTAGAAAACCATTGTACCAACAGAGTTGATTTCTATGGGATAAATTTGTATGGGTCATCTGCTCCAGGCGGATGAGGATTCCAGCCCAGGAGGCAGAGATGTAGTCATTAAACTGTTCCAATGAGCTTCACCACTCAAAAATCATAGCATGTCACTCTCCTGCTTAAAATTATCCAATGGCTTCCCTTTGTATTTGCAATAAACGCCAAATGCTACCATGGCATACAAGGCTCCAGAGGTCTGACCTTTTCTCATATTCATTCATCCTTCTTCGGCAATCTAATCTGCTTCCTGACATTCCAATGAACTAAGCTTCTTTCCACACCAGGCCTTCAGCATTTTACTCTCTCCACCTAGAATACTCTTTCCCTAGATCTCTGCATGACTGAGACCTCGTCCTGGATGTCTAGGCTCAAAACACATCTTTTCAGGGAAGCCTTTCCTAATCACCCTAAGTCAATCTTGATGAACTCATTCCACCTTATATTTCTCATCGACTATATCATGCACAGAAAATATCTATGGGTTTATTGGTTACTTGTTTATTGTCTGTTTCACTTACTAGAATGTAAATTCATGAAGTAAAGCAACACGTCTATTTTGTTCACCACTCTTCCTAGAACCTAAAACAGGATTGGGAAGATTGCAAATGCTCAATAAATATTTATGGATTGAATGAATCCAGGCTAGTAATCATTGTTATCAAAATGCTATTTTAAATGTAACCTTCAACAAAGGAAGACTTAAGTGGCTCTACTTTAGAAATCTGATATAGAAACCTTCTACACAAATACACAAAAGGGCAACAACACACACATAGCAAGCAGAGGTGGAGAAGAAGAAATCATGCCATAGAAAGAGTCAAGTTTATGAAAGGAAAAAGAAATAGAATTTTACCTTATGATCAGAGTGTGATTTTATTGCTCTAGGTCAATAGACCGAATGATTGATTGATTGACTGATTGATTGAAAGACTGATTGCATTAATGATCTCAATGAATGCCTCCTACACTATTTCTATGCCTCTTTTTCCTCTAACGTTATAGTCTCCTCCCAGTCTGACTCTGAGATCAATCATGTGACTTCTTATTGCCAAAGGGATGTTATTAATCATCATGAAAGCAAAAGTTTGATAAGAATATGTATGGATTTTCAGGCACAGTTGGATTTATCTGCTGTGTACATCTGCCTCTCCATGAGCACATACTGAAACCTACCAGAGAAATTTGAGACACATATGAAAACTAAGTGAGGCCATCAAGCAAGTCACTATCTGGCCAACCTCCCAATGAGAGAGCCCATAACAACTCAGCAACCCACAGATATATAAATAAGCCCAGCTAAAAACTAGAAGAGATGCACAGCTGATATGAAGACTCAAAAATTTTAGGTTTGTTTTCCGTGCCTTGATTATTGAAGCAAGAGAAAACTGACAGTAGATAACTGGGTTTAAAGGAAAGGAACCATTTGTACGCTGATGCCTCTTAAATCCACAGCCCTAAATTTATCTCTCTAGTCCATTTATTTATTTTGAACATAAGATTCATAAATAATACTGTCTATTTTTATGTTGACAATAACAGCAACACAATTTGTTGAGCACCGATTTTTGCTAAGCATTGGTATGCATTTTCTATGAAATATCTCATTTAATGTTTGTAACAATCATTTACATGTAGACACATTGAGGCTTATATTGGGTGAGTACTTCTCCAAGTATCCCCTACCTAGTAAACGGTAGTAAGTCTAGGACTCATACCCAGAAAATTCAGTTCCATAGTCTGTGCCCTTACCCACTAGGCTTTTCTCTCCTTATAGTCCTAGCCATTGGCCAGAATATCCTGAGGATAGCTCAGAGCCAACATGTACAACCTGGTTGAGCAAAATCCTCTCTGCAAGCTTCCACAAACCTATTTTTCCTGCTATAATTTTTACCTTACCAGGAAAAATAGAGCCATATCCAAGAAAACGTTCTCACCCTGCTCGCCTCCATATCAGTTAGTAACAAGGTCCTGTTTAACTCCTAAGTATCTCAGCTGTTTATCTCCTTTTCAACATGACCACTGTTACTGCCCTAGAATAAAATCTCATCATTTAGTAAAACCTTCTGACTAATAATTTTGTCTCCAGTCTGGCCTCCTTTCCATTCTCCTCTCTTATGTTAGAATAAGCATTCTAAAATCTAACTCCCACCCTTTCTGCTCAAGATTCTTCAATGGTTCCTTGTAGCCTTTTATGTTTTTAAAGCCCTTAGCATGACCTGTAAGCCGTTTCATGATCTGGTCTATACCAGGCCTTCAGTGTGTATTTACCCACATTCCCCTACAGTACCTCACCTTCCGCCATTCTGAGCTACTTCAGTTCCTGGAATATTACATATTTTTTTGTGGCACCATTTCTTTTAATTTACTAATCCCATTTGGAACTTTTTTCTTCTAGCTTGCTGATCATCTTGTACGTATTCTTCAAGATTACTCATGCTTCACTGGCTCTTGGAAGCCATCCTAGAAATATATTTACTGCAACCCCAACTCTGCCATCCCATCTCTGAAGGCAATTAGGAAGGCCAAGATGGTGCATGTCTCTATTACGGTCTTTATCACACTGTGTTGTCATTTTTGGTTGTCTTGTCTGCCTCTCTGCACAAGACTGAGATCTCCTAAGTGCAAACACGTGCCTTGTTAATTGTGCTGGTCTCAGCATCTGGCACAAGGCAGATATTCAATGAATACAATCTAGATGAAAGAATGAATAAATGCATGAATCATTATCTTTATTTTACTACTCAACCTAGGAGCAAAACTCATTTGGTTCATGAAATTTTACAAAGGAGTTCTTAAAAGGAAAAAGGAAGCATTTAAAGGAGAATGGTAACTAAATGCAAAGGAAGATTCTGATGAAATCTTACTTTATGCCTCTCTGAGATGGTACCTCACTGAATATAAAACACCTCTGAACAATTGTGATACTAGATCAAGAGTTTATGATGATCATATACATTATTCTTTGGAAGCCCAAAAAGGAATATAAAATTAAACATAGCCTTATCTGACACTTAATACATAATTACTACATTTCCCTTTCTTCTTTATCCGTAAAATATTCCTTGCAACAGATAATACAATAAACTCTTCCCTTTCATATGGAATAACATATAAACTTTGAATATGTTTTTTTTAATTGCAGTTGACATTCAATATTATTTTATATTAGTTTCAGGTGTATAAGATAGTGGTTACACATTTATATAATTTACAAAGTAATCCCTCTCAGTTTAGTACCACCTGGCACTATACATAGTTATTACAATATTATTGACTATATTCTCTATGCTGTACTTTACATCCCATGACTATTTTGTAACTACTACCTTATTTTGACATGTATAATGCACTCCCATGTATAATGTGCACCCATGTTTTTGGTCTACACTTTCAGTGAAAAAAATCTTTCATTTAAAATTTTTAATTCAAATTTTTATTTGTTTACATTTAAGTACTTGTTTTTTGTATTATAAGGTAATTTTAGCATGTATTTTTTTAACAAGAAATTTTATGTAACAAATAATTACATAATAGAGGAACAGATGCAAGATACAAGAAATTTTATGTACCGGTAACAAACAGAAGGCCAAGAACTCTCTGTAGCTACAAGTTTGTCATAAGTTCGACAAAACTGATTATAGTATTCCAGGGTATTATTTTGCATATGGATATCATTATGGATTTCTAGTTACACTTTTAACTCATAAGCATAAATAAAAGAATTAAAAACATTTATATAGATACAGAATTAGTACTACCCATGTATAATGTGCACCCTTACTTTTCCCTCACAAATTGGGCAAAAAAGTATGCATTATAAATGGCAAAATGCAGTAATTTGTACTTCTTAATCCCTTCACCTTTTTCACCCAGGACCCCTACTCCCCTCCCATCTGACAACCATCAGTTTGTTCTCTGCATCTATGAGTCTGTTTCTGTTTTGTTTGTTCATTTATTTTGTTCTTTAGATTCCACATGTAAGGGAGATAATATGGTATTTGTCTTTCTCAGTTTGACTTATTTCACTTAGCGTAATACCTTCCAGCTTCACCTGTGTTGTTGCAAGTGGTAAGATTTCATTCTTTTTTATGGCAGAGTAATAGCCTATTGTATATATGCATCACATCTTCTTTATCCAATCGTCTACTGATGGACACTTGGGTTACTTCCATAACTTGGCTATTGTCAATAAGACTGCAGTGAACATTGGGGTACATATATATTTTCAAACAATGTTTTGGACTTTTTCAGATAAATGCAGAGAATTGGAATTGCTGGGTCATAAGGTAGTTCTATCTTTAATCATTTGAAGAACCTCCAAACTGTTTTCCATAGTGGCTGCACCAATTTGTAATCCCACCAACAGTACACACGGGCTCCCTTTTCACACATCCTCATAAGCACTTGTATGTTGATTTAGTGATGATAGCCATTGTGACAGGAGTGAGGTGATAGCTCATTGTGGCTTTAATTTACATTTCTCTCATGAGTGAAGTTGAGCATCTTTTCATATCTATTGGCCATTTGTATGTCCTCTTCCTTCTGTTTACTGAATATTCTGTCTCATTAAAAAATGTATGGAATATTTATCCACTGACTACACCATGTATTATTAAGAAATATAAGCAGCTGAACTGCTATTTGGAAAGCCTATGCAGAACATAACAAGAGGATTATAGTCAACTCTTTTTTCATGTGGCATAACAACATTCTATAACACAAAACTAAAGTGTTCAAACCAGGCATTCATCATGACCCTTCTCGGATGTGGGCTCTTCAGTAGCTTGGCCCAACATCTAGAACACAATCCAACCATTTTTTTATGAGGAAAACTAAGAATTATTTTATGTATTTAGTCCAAATACTAGTCACTTCATTATTATACTATGTAAAAGTTTATTGAACTCAAAGAAATATGGAAGAATAAGGCAATTATTTAAAGATATTTTCTGGAAAATAAAGATCTTTAGAAGACTACATTATCTGTATTGTACCCTAAACATGGAGAGATGATGATTTTTTTTTTTTGCTTCATTTATCAACATCACAATGCAATTCTTTGAACCCTGTAAATTAGGTAAAATAGGGTCTATAGTAAGACAGTAGTCAGACAGTAGTGACTGAAAAGTTATCAATAAAACAATTGAATCCCAATGTGAAAGTAGTGCTTGATTTTTCACAGGTAACATGTACATTTTATCTGTGTCTTTCAAGACCTTGCTTAAGAATAATAAATTAATTTTATACACAGACATAGGGCCAATAGGAGACATTATTTTAAGGAAATGACATACCACTGTGCACCCTTTAAATTACACTCTGCATGCTATTTATGTTGGGTTCACCAAGTAGCCAATATTGAGTAAAAATATTCATATAAACATATCAATAAATATCAGACTTATACAAAAAAGTTATAATGTGACTGTGTATTTGAGTATACATACTCACTTTCTAGACCTATAATTTGAGACAACTAATATCCTAAATTACTCCAAAGATACAAAGGAATAAGTCTGTTACATCAGATCAATGTCACCAGGAATTTGAGCAACCTGACTGGCATATACTTCATTTCTTCTATTTAGTAAATATACTACTGTAGTCCCAATGTGTATACTAGAACTCTAGTGTTCTAGAAGGATCCTTCTATTGGAGAAGTGGGATCCTTCTACAATTCACAATAGAATGATCTGATTGTTTTATATTTGACTAAGTTTAAGTCTTCAATATATCAAATAAATCAGATTTGAATGCTGCCACTTGTAGGGAAAAAAAAAACTGTCTACACTCAATGAGACTTGGGCACCCTGAACATAATCTTAAAGAGTGGATCAATAATTTGGAAAATTAAACTCTACTACTCTAGATTTATTAAACATGTTCAATGTTTTGAATCAACTCATGTGTCACATACCAGTGTGGAATTGTTAGAGCCATGTGTAACCTAGGGACTGAGTAACACAACAGACTGAGTAGTAGATCAGTAAGATATGTACGTACTTTGTCATGTTAGAGAAAGCTTTCACTTGTTAAAGAAACTTATTTAAAATGAATATTTTCATGCTCTTCTCCTGACATGTTTACTTTCTTAGACCTAGGGTGTATCTTTTGAGGCCAGACAAGCACCAATCTGTGGCTCAGCATTGTGGAAACCACTGATAAAAAGCATGCTGATCAAGGCTGGCGAGACAGTCAGAAGTCTGGATATGAAGGGCCCAGTAAAGTAGTTGTGAGGATTAATTTAATGCATATGGAACGTACTTGGCACACAGTCAATGTTCAATAAACCTTAATTATTGTTGCTATTGTTTTCATTTAAAATCAACATTTGTATTTTCATTAAATTTTCTTTACAAAAGGGAAATGGAATATGTTTAATTTATCAATAAATTTCCCATAGAGTGCATCTTTTCTTTTAGGGTGGGGCAGGCAAATTTCAGTCAATTTGGTTTGCTATGTGTATTAAAACAATCTGGCACACCTATATTTAACCAAATGCACTTTCATTTACTTAGAAATTCCCATAAAATGCATTCACAGAGCTAAATTCTACTAATTGGATAATATTTCTATCAGAAAGCATAAGATAGTAGAAGAAAATGGAAGTTTTGGAATATTTTGCACTTGCTTTCAAAATCCTAGATCTGTCAATTAACAGCTGTATGATCTCAACCTTTTGAAACTGAGTTTCCTCATTTATATGCATACCTCACACAATTGTTAGTGAATTTAATTAGATTATACATAAAAAACCATGTATCTGAAATATATAGTAGACATATAAAGAAAAGTCAGTTCTCCTTATCTTCACTCCCTTTCTCAATTCCCATATAAGCCAATAAATTAGAATTTGTTCACCGTTTCAGTAAAATTTTTTTTCATATATATTTGCACCAAAACTTCAAATGATTTAGTTTCTATTTAAAAACAGCACTCTATTTTGTACTCTCGACACATGTCTTCAAAATTGAGTATTACCTTACAGCTCATGTTTATATCACTGGGAGTTGTGTCTGAGTGAGGCTGGCAGAGTCGGATGCACTTTGGATGTATATTCTAGTGCACCGAAAACCTGGAAAGTAAATTAGGAAGGGAAACCTATTTCAAATTAAAATATAAAGAATTTGGGATGTAAAGTATAGCAGATATATTTGTGGTTAAGAATGAGGGACCTAAAATCAAACTTCCTGTGGTTAAGTATTAACACTTCCACTTGTTATCTGTAGCTTTGGTCGAAACACTTATCCTCACTGAACCCCCGTTTATGGATAATGACAGTAGTTACCTCATAGGATAAGAATTAAATGAGATAATGCAATGGAGTGCTTAGCATAATGCTCAATAAATAAATATTAATTATAGTGACACTCTCAGAGTATAACAATACATTTGTTTTAGTTACAAATAAGAAATTCTAGTGCTAGTAAAACAGTTTGAATTTTTTCAAAACACTATGTATTACCGTAGGACAAATTCATCAGTCCTTCTCCAGGGCTACTGACACGTTGTCATTACCCATTCTATTATACTTTACAATTTACCATCAGAAGATTTTCCTTCCCACATAATTGCCCCTAGGCCCCTCTCCAACCCTTTCTTAGACATTTCCCGTTCCCCCTCTAGGAAAACCCTTCCATTGTAAATCAGTCCCCTTATACATCCAAGTGTTCACAGAATGCTGCTTCTACCTCTTTGCCTTAAGTGAAATTTGGCTTTTTCCTGATGTAACTTTTTGGAGAATCTGTTTTATCTGCCATTGCTCTATATGTCAGGCACTGGGAGCAAAATTAATACAGATGAAATAGCCTTTGTCCCTTCAAGGCTATTATTCTTCCTCTTTGATGCAGAAAATCCCTCTTTTTGGAGCTTTGTGACATCTACCCTCTATCCCACCTGCCATGTGTAGACCTCCTAACCATATGGCCTTGCTGTTTAAGGTCTAACACCAGGCCTCCAATTGTTCTTTCTGTCTTTACAGAAGCATTTAATCCAGGTGTAAATCATTCAGCAATTTGATAATTGCTATTCTTCTCTCTCTCATCTCAAACATCTTTACCACTCCTTTACCATAGGAAACTATTCTCATGGTCACATGCTGGACCTCACCAAGCATGCACTAATGACTTACTAGGTGCCAAGCACTTCTGAGCATCAGCAGTAATCCAGACAAAAATCCCTGCTCTTATGGAACTTGCTTTAACAAAGGGCGACTCTAACCATAATGTCCTCACACCCGATTCCAAGTATACTTGCTTGCTGTCCTCTCTGACATCTCTGCATACTTCATAAACCCTTAATTTTCTCCCAGGTAAATTCCTGACCATGGCTTTACTTCCCTCTTTAGACTATACTGTATCGATGCTCTAATCATTGTCTTGTTCTCAATGCTCCCTGTCTTTGGGCCATTTCTAATCCACTACCTCAGTTCAATTTAAATACATGATTCTTTTGCCATAGGCTATAGGGTCCTGCTAGAGAAAAATGACAGAACCAAGCTTACCATTGTAACATTAAAGTGTCCAGCTTCAGATAGGATTTCAATGGAGTAAGCCAGATGATTTTCTGTTCATGGCTTCAGGTTCCTCAGGTATTATTAACTTTATCATTCTACTCAAAGACTTTGCTACTCTTTAAATCCTTATCTCTAAACAGATGACTCTTTCCTGTTCTGCAAGAATATGAAATCACCCAACAGCAAATTTATTTGCTACCTGTAATTATTCACACGTGTGTTATCTCATATTCTCAGTCACTCAACAAATATTTATTGAGAGCCTACCATATTTCAAGTTCTATTGTAAGACCTTGGGATGCATCGGAGGATAAAAATGACTATGTCTGCACTCATCTAACTTACATCCTAGTAAGGAAAATGGGCATAACACTAATATTATTATATTAGTGTTGATATAACACTAATATTGTTCTATTAGTGTTGGCATAACACTAATATTGTTATATTAGTGTTACAGGTCAGTGTTATAGGTAAACGCAAAAGTAGAACAAGGTAAAGAAGATTAGGAGTGCCAGGGTGCTTGTCTTACTAAATGCAGTGGTCACAGGAAGTCTCATTGATATCACTTTTGAGCAAAGGCTTGAGAGGTGAGTTCACTGAACGTCAGAGCTAGGCTTCAGGCTCAGAAGAGGAGAACCCATTTATCTTACATAAAATGGAATTCTCCATCTTTACATGTGTCCCCCAGGTTTGGCAACTGTTTAATGCATTCTTTTTTTCTTTCCAGCAATTTATAATATTTTCTCCCCATAAACATGGTCTGGTCTGATCTTTCTACGTTAAATAAAGATTAAGAAATCTTCTCTTACCCTGGACTAAGTCTAGTTATTTCTTCTTCTCCTACCAGGTGAGTGATTTGAAAAAAATAAACAAGCAGATGTTACAAGCTGGCAATCCATAACACCAACGTGGCTCACAAATGTGTTCCTTTTGCCACAGTCATGTTTTGAGAAACATAAATTTTAATTTAGGCAATTTTAGACACAGCACATATTTTCTACTTCACCATGGTTCACACCATTCCCTATCATATTATGGTCTCCGTTTTCCATTCATTGATGTTACCTCGGTGGTGCCTAAATCATTTGAGTTTGTAAATTTGGACTTATACTTCTGAGTATATCTGATAGCAGATTAAGAGGGACTTTTGGAAAATGACTAGCATAGTGATTAAACTATTTTATGAATATTTCCAAAATTTAAAAAATATCTGGCATTAACAGTGAAAGATAATAATGAAGAAATTCCACATAACAACATCTGGGGGATTTACTTCTTTAGTGGGAATGGATTAAATTACATGTAATCTACCCTGTAGTCAGGAGAGTATTGCTTTTCTCAATGAATAAAATAAACATTTGAATCATCCTACTATCTTACCTTCTTTGGGATTCAACAACTTAAATCTAAAATCACATGTCCATAATCCAGCTACATGGGAATCATCCTCTGAGTCAGAAAGAGTCATGCTCCTCACTTTGCCCAATCCAAAAATAGTGATTTCTACTTCCAGTCAGAGACTATGCCTCCAGCATACACCAGAGTAGGAAGTAAGTTAGCATGAACAGTGCTGGAAATTTCCAGCAATCTAGCCATTCTTTGAGATATTGCATAAACAATAAGTTTGTGAGCAGTGCAATTCTGGGGGGGAGAGAGAGAAAGAGAGAGAGATTATTCTGGATATAAAACCCTTAAGTTCTTTATGCCAACAGCCTTCTTTTGAACAAGAGTCTGAAAGTGATTTTGTACACTTAGGTTGCCATGCGTTGTACAATTTTATCCTGTTCCTCTGGTATAACAAATTAGATAAGGACACGGACAGAAACACATGGATAGAGCATGTACATTCAACAAATAGAAGATCATAGAAGATGTCACCCTTCCATCCCTCTTGTTTTGTGTAGTTACGAAAGTCAAACATGGTGAGTTCATCCCAAAATCATGCACAATTCAAATCCGTCCTTTATGTTATTCTCCAAATAAAACCCATGTGCCCAGTAAGTTAGTTAATGTATCTGTCTGTAACTGTGATACAAAAATACTACATTTTATGTCACATTTATTAAGTATAGTGTTCTGAGAAAAAGTCGTTATGTTAAATGAGTATCAAAAAGCCATTAATCTAATAATTTTATGTATGCCGAGTCTATAAAATTCAATGTTCTTGGTCTCAACTCCTATGCATTATCTGGTCCTGCCTACTGCTCCGTCATTCTTCCTCTTACTCACTCTGCCCCAGCCATCCTGACCTCTTGTTCTTCCATTATGTCAACCATACTTGTATCAAGGTCTTTGCAATGGCTGTTATCTTGCTGAGAACGCTCTTTACTCCATGTGTTAGCATGATTCATCCTTTACTTCATTGTCTCTCTTCATCAATAGAATGCCAGCTCCATGAAGACAAACACTGCTTTTATTACAGCTCTATCCCCACTGCCTTGGCACACAGTAAATGTTCAACAAATATTTGATGTTGTTGAACAAGTGAATGAATGAAATACATGTCTCTGCTTATAAAGATAGTATTAAGCAAAAGAGTCATGGCCCTAGAATAAGGGCGAAATATGACTAGTTTTTTGCTTTTTGTTTTCAGTTTTGTTTTGCTTGAAGACAATCACACTGCCCATACCACCTTGAATAATGGTGCTTGGGAATAGCTGAGAAGATGGGAGCAAATTTGAATAAGTAATCAAGGAGCCTTAAAATATACAAACCTCAGAAATAACACAAACCATTCACAAATATTTTCTATATGCCTATGAGGATCATGTGGTTTTCAAAAAATTCTCTGAGAATTGCTTTTGTCACATTAAGTCTTTGCAAACTTAACTTACGGAGAATACATTTTTTTCTTTCTTTTTTTTCTTGTTTTTTTTTTTTGGTTTTTTTTTTTTTGTAAATAGGCCAATTTAAAAAACTTAAGTTGTCTTTTGGAAATCTATCACTTTTTAAAATATTCACTTGGCTTTTCATTAAATGTTAAAATATTTTGTATGGAATGCATGAGCCCAGGTGATTAAAGATAAATTATTAATAATAACATTTGTATGACTATATTATATGCATGTTTCTATGTTATTCATGCATTTTGTCACTTGATCCTCACAACTACACTGTATCAGGAAGGACAGCCACCATATCCTTACCACATATAGGGAAACTGAACCTAGAAGAGATTCTGCAGGTTAATAAATAAGAGAAAGAGCCAGGAGTAGAAATATATATACGAGTATACATGACTCTGGGCCAGTGCTTGCTCTTCCCTTCCCAGATCCATCCTTTGAAATGCTCTCAGAAAATCAGTGGTATTTCCAGCAAGGAATACTAAAGCTTGAAGCTAGCAATCATATCCTCATTAGAGAACCCATTTTTAGCTAATCAGGCTTGGAGGCGATAACCTTATCTCTTATAGCTTTTCTAAGCAATCCCTTGCATATTGTTTGCTCTGTATTTTATACGGTGTAGGAGGAAACATCAGCAACTCCATGCATGCATCACACATGTGACATTGCAGAGCTCAGTGTGCGTCTCTAGGTACACACAACAGAAATAAGTTAGGAGAAAAATCTACCAGTAGAAACAAACTGAAACACAATCTTTCATTCTGTGAAACTGGCTTTTTTTTTCTTTTTACAAATATAATGGTCTCTAATATAATATACCCCATAAAGGTGGGTTTTAAAAATTACTCGTCATTCTAGGAAGTCTGGTTTTCATGGAAATTTAAACTTACAGAATCTTTACAGAATCATTATTCACTTCAGTCACTGTGGTTTATGAATCTCATATTCCATACATTATTTATGCATGGAAATTGCCCACACTGTCAACAAGAAAGAATTATCAGCCAGATCTCTGCACAAGAATTATGTTACTGTGTGGAGTATCAAATTCAAACTGTGTGTGTGTGTGTGTGTGTGTGTGTGTGTGTGTGTGTGTATCTGATGCTGAATATTTGCACATATTTTCCATAGCAAAACTAAACTGAATGTATTTTAACATGTCAGTTTAATGCCTGCAGAAATTTTGTACCCAAGGTAAAATCTAATCAACGCCTGTTACGTTAATTTACAGGCAGGTCATTTTGACACAAGGCAAACATGTTTCGTCTGCTCTATATTACCACATAGCTTTCTAAAAATTGCCAACCTGGGTCAGAACTGTGATCTACGAAGGCTTTGCTTTTGATAATCAGGACAACCCAAAGTAGGACAAGAACTGTCTTCTCAAATAGTTAAGATAAGAAGATAAGAGCCCACTCAATATGAACCCTCAATGTCCTTTAAACTGTTTTTTTTTTTTTTTTGGTTTTTGTTTAATCCTTCTCAGACATATAAGGGACTTGAACAGGAAAGCTTTGTGATGTTACAGTGCTCTAAGAAAGTAAAGCAATCCCATCATCAGCTCAGATGTATGTATGACCCAGTCCTGCAGGGGCCTTTGAAAGGGTGACTAATCTCAAACTGGGAAAGATGAGCTCAGACCCTCAATTTATGAATAAGAGGGGTCACTAACCTCAGGAGCTCATGCCTCTTAAGACAGAGCCAGAGAACTCCCCTGGAGTTTGACAGAAGCATTTATTTAGGCTGTTCTCAGGCTGCCGGTAAATTTAATTTCTTAGGCTCTATGAGTGACCTTGCCTTGGCTATGTTTTGCTCTATGTTGATAATAAGCATTAACAGACTCATAGGCATATTTTGAGGATTAAAAAAAAACCAAAAAAACTATAAAACATATGCAAATGTGCCTGACACTTAAAATATTAGCTTTTTCAAAATTGTGCAGTAGTGATTTCCCAACAGAATACAGTATTTATCTACGTTTCCTTCATACATAATGGATACTTACATTCAATAAACATTTACGTGTTATAGGTAATAATCTTTTCCCTATCTCCTACTTCCTAAATGGACCCCAGTTTTTTATTTAGTTGCTGACCACTTTCCTGAGCTTCATATTTGTATACCCAACTTCCAACAGACATCTGTACTTGGGTATCTACTAGACATCTCAATCTTAATATGATTCAAATGGAATCAATTTCTTTATATCCTCCACTCCTCCCCAAGTCTCTTCATCTCAGTAAATAACATTCACCTGGTTACTTAAGATGAAAACACAGAAGTCATCCTTGATCCCTCTCTATAAACTACAGACCACATTTACGTCCATAGCAGGTATTGTCTCTACTTTCAAGATTTATCCTAGATGTGGTATTTCCCGTATCTACTACCACCAACACCATCTAGTCCAAACCATCATCGCTCACTTTAAACATAGCAAAAACCTCAGTAATGTTTTCCTTGATTCTTTCTTGACTCGATACAATCTTTCACAAAAGAGACATTTATTATATTAAATGAAAAGAAGCAGAATAAAAATTTACACAATCACTAAAATAACTATGTTACAATAAATAGCCTGGGGTAAAAACATCAAAATGTGCATAATGGGTAAGTTATTTTTCCTACTTTGTTGTATTTGTCAAAGTTTTGACAATAGTTTAACATTACAGTTATAATCAGAAAAATATTTTATGAAAATTAAAATTACACTGAAAAATATGTAAGAACAACTGAATTCTTTTTTGTAGCTCTTGAAAGCACATGGGAATACTATTCTATTCTATTACTCTCTGCAATTTATGCCTCTATGTGTCCAGCTCTAAAATGACACTAACGTACGTAAATGTAGATAAGGGCATTTCTCAAACTTGAAGACATTTTAAAATGCTATGCAACTATCTATTTCTCATTCTATGTGCTAATTTTGCAGATATTACTATGTTGTGGTAATTTTAAAGATTAATTTATAAATTCTCTAAAGAATTGTTTTGAAATTATTCTTAGACCTATAGTCTGCATTAAATACATAAGGGTTATAGTTATGAATTATAGATATGACACATTCTTTAGGGGACTTATTCTACATAAATATATTCCCCAAAATGAATACTCCCCAAAATATCATATCTCTTGAAACTTCCCTTCTAACTTGCTTTATAATTGTTACCCTTGCTAGATCTTTTCCATTAACAATGAACTGGAGATACTGAATTTACTTTTTCTCTGTATTAGGAATGGTTAAATTTACATAATGATAAAATTATTTTTGTGATATGCTCAGTGTTACAAAATTTAACCTTATGTACACCTCCATATTCCAAATTTATAACTACAAAGAAGATGACATTTAAAGAACAGCAGCACAGATATTAACAATGCTGTTTGATTTTTATAAGAGATACTTTAAGGGAAATGGAAGGGTCATTTATATGCTAAGTCACAGTCTTCCTCTTCTAGGAGAATTAGTCTACTGTTCCTTTGCATTACAAGTCATTTTGTAATTATGGCAACCTGTTAACAAGAGATTTCGCTTCTGCATTTATTTGAAAATGCTTCTAACTGTTATCTTGGGAATGTTCTGCACTGAATAGTTATATCCTACAGTTATATCCTTGACTCTTTTATTATAGATTAATCTTATGTAAAATAGCTTTATAAAATAGTGATTTTAATGTAGATTACTTGAGATTATGATTTTTGGTGAGGTTTAAAGTCTATATTTATAAATAAGATTAACAAATGCATAGGGCAAATGCTATTTACTTGTCACAGATTTAATAGTGTCCCACTTGGGAAGTAAGATGCTGCTGTTTATGTAGATACCAGCCATTATTTTTGCATTATTTTATTTTAAATTGTTTGAATTTTTAATTAAATCTGATAATAGTTATTATTAGAAAGTAATCCAGTCATCCAGGAGTATAGTCAAAACAAATGCATTAGTCTCACCTTGCTATTCTTTCTGTAGTTCTATTTTTTAACACTTACGTCTTTAACCCATTTGTGTCTTTCATTCATTTCAGCAGGGTATGGTGTGAGGCAGGGATATAAATTTACAGCATTCCAAACGGATAGTCTATCTGGCAACACTGTTGTTTTGGGATCGTGGCCCTTTCCCTGAATATGACTTACTCCCTCTGCTATTTAGTAAGCTGAATCCAGATTTCCGCTCTGGATTTCAGCACCCAGATTTCTGAGCGTTGCATGGCACACCATGTTGGGCTATTTCTTCCTCAGTATTATTTATGGCAAAGTCACAGGTTATTTCTTCTGCTCTCCTGCCGTTCAATAGCTTTGAATCAGCTCACTGTTCTGCTACATCTTGGTATTGCTGCTGCCATAGCATTTCTTTAGATGTTCAACAGAGGGATCTACAATGGAAGATAATTAAAATGTTTCCTACTCCCCACCATTTATTTTCTGAATTCCAAAGATATGAGACAAAGAGGAGACTGATGTGGTAGAAAAGCAAAAGAGCTTTGAAGTTCTGCTGTCATGTCATGTATTTTTGCATTAACTTCCCTGGATAGGTTGTTCTAAATCTGCAGGTCTCAAATATTTTCCCATCACAACAGGCATTATTTACATTCATATGGATAATATCCACCCACTTTCTCCCATATTAACTATCAATCACCCCCTTTTCACTGTCATTCAACCAAATATATGCAAATGAGGGAGAATCACATTATTACTTGATTAACCTTGAATTAGCTATAATTTAATTTAGTGAAACTAATTTATTGCCAAATTCAGGTACTTGATTATTTATTTAAAAATATTACCTGTTACAAATTGTGCACCAATTTGTCTAGATGATCTCTAAGGTCTCTTCTATCTCTATTATTAAAGAGTCTATAAAAATATATCAGCCTTTGCCATAAGATGATACTAAGTAGATATTCTCTGAAGATTGCTTAAGCATAAGTCATTGAACCAGTTACCTCATTAGTTTGACCAGCCCGTGAAAAGTGAGTACTGTTGTCCTACTCAGTATCCTCATGTACTCAGCTCCTGCACAAACAATATTACATTTCCTGTGGATCACTTGGTTGATACAAAAAGCCTGTTCAACTTTGAGAGGTCTGCAGCATAATGCAAATTCAAAGAAACATATCAAATGAAGTAAAGACCTCCTTTAGGTTCCTGAAAGGAAAAAACATTGAGGTACAATGTTCCCCTTGTAGAAACCATATGAGGTATTTTACTGCCCTTTAGCTTTATGCTGGACAACAATGCTTGCCCATTATCTTAACTATGTGTGAGTTTGTAATATGAATGGTAGTATCATGCATAAGGTAACACAGTTGGTATGCAATCTTTTTTTTCCACAGTCATTCATAACTAAATGCCGGTAACCCCCACAAAACACGGCATTTCTATAACATAATTTCTCTCTAACACGGTTTGAGAATTAGAGAAATCCCCGAACAACACGGAATGTAATAAAAGGTTTTAAGAGCAAAAGATATCTCATTTGAAATTAAGGAAATCCCCGAACAACATGGAACATGATATAAGCTTAGTAGTGATGACAAAGAAAACATTATTTAATACATATTAATATGTTATACTTTGGGTGAAAATTGCTTTAGTAAAGATATTTCTCTTAATTATAAAATTACAATAGTATTTTTTTTTTAATTTTTGAAACCTAACCCCCTTTTTTGTATTAGTTCTTTGTTTCATATAACACGGATTGGCATAACACGGTATTTTTAAGGAACCCAACAACCGTGTTATACGGGGCTTGTCTGTTTACTGAATATATATCCTTTGTGTTCTATACTCAAGGTCTCCAGAAGAAAGCAAGCTTCCTTGTTTTCTTGTTGTAATGATTAAGAAACACACTGTCTTTTTCCTCATAAGCTTATGTAATATGAGTCTTTTCTATGCCTTCTCACAAATCCATGTGATTGTTGGGTTGTCATTCTTTCATATGGAATAATTTGACTTTTTCACATCTCCTTTTAGATTCTCCATTTCATTTTCTAAATAAATGTACCCTCTTTTTGTACTATCTCTTATTTTATTGATTTCAATTCATATATCAGATCTTAACTATTGATAGTCCTGTTTTTTCCACTGTATGCTATCTTTATATGCTGCTGGAGCTACACAAGTGTTGTTTTTTTAATTTAAGACTCACTGAATGACTGTGAAACTTTCATTTACTACTGAACAAAAAATATTTAAGTGTCTATTTCTATAAATTTGGCAAGGTTAAAAATATACCCCATTGTTCATTGCAGCATTATTCACAGTAGCCATGAAATGCAAACAACCAAAGTGTCCTTCCATGTATGATTGGATAAAGAAGTGGTACACATATACAATGGAATATTACTTGGCCATAAGAAAAGATGAAATATTGCCATTTGTGACAACATGGATGGATCTTGAGATTATCATGCTGAGCAAAACAAAACAGAAACAGTTGAGAACCATATGACTTCACTCATGTGGGATATAAAACTGAAAACAATAAATAAACAAGACAAACAAAAACTCGTAGATACAGACAACACTTTAATGGTTACCACCCAGTTTCTCCCATATTAACTATCAATAAGGGGAAAGTGGGGTGGTAGAAGAAGGTAAAAGAGATCAAATATATGGTGATGGAAGCAGAAATGACTCTGGGCGGTGAACACACGATACAATATATAGATGATGCATTATATACATGTACACTTGAAACCTATATAATTTTACTAACCAATGTCACTCCAATAAATTTAGTAAAGATTTAAAAAAATAATATATCTTGATGCAGATCTGGACAATACAACCTGCCATTTAATATCTTAGGCAAAATTCCTATTTTCATAATTATACAACACAACATTTTATAGATGAACTGTAAAAGAAACCAGTATGACAATTTCTAAAGATGCCTATACATCTAATTTATTTAAAAAAAAAAAAAAAAACACAACTATTCAATGTTAAACATTGGATTTTGTGGACATGACAAAATCAGTGCCTACAATGTACTTAGTGTCTTACAAGTTGATCTCTTTTCTCATAATTCTCTAAAGAGACACTCATTTTATGATTGCCCTTATAATAACTACATTTATTACCACAGTACAAATTAACCCAGATGACATCACAAGTCTAGGAATATGTTCAGAATACATTGTTATCAAAGCAAACAGCTATACATTTAACATTTTGTCTCTTTTTAAATCATTTCCAAATTTACTGATCAACCAACAGTACCCAACCCAGAGGAATAGTTTCCTTTAAAATAGTTTATCACTTAGAATGTGAATAGATTTAGTTCTGACAGTCCCTTTTCTAATGAGTGCATGTGTGCACATAGAGAGTTATATTAATAACACCATTTCCTTTATGAAGAAAGATGAATCTATGTAGCCACCAACATTATAATCCTCCCTTGAGAATATTTGGAAAGCCGATTGATAAGGAAAAATATGCAGTGAATTAGAAATTCAAAATAACTAGTTTTTAGTCTGACCTCTGCAGAGAAACATCTGTATAACATTTGAAAGGATTCCTGATATTTATGGAGCACTGTTTTCCAGTATGCAAAATAAAGTCATCCAGGTCGATTGTGTACATGCCCAAGGCTTCCCCCTCTGGGAAGTAACTTCAGAGACTTCAAATTATGGAGAAATGTACTTCACTAAAATATTCTAGCCAAGTGTGGTAGGCAGAATAATGGTTCCCCAAAGACAGCCATATCCCAATTGTTGGAAACAGTGAATACATATGTAAGGTTACTTTGCAGAAAGGTATTAATTTTGCAGAAAGAATTAAGGTTGCTGATCAGCTGATTCTGAGATGGGAGACTCTCCCAGATTATCCAGGTGGGCCTAATGTAATAACAAGCGTCCTCATAATGTGGAAGAAAGAGACAATAAAGTCAGTGCAGCATGAGAAGAACTTAACCAGCCAAGTTGTCACCCTGCTTTTGGTACAGAAAATCATTGTCAACTTCTGACCTCCAGAGAGTTAAGATAATAAATTTGTTTTCTTTTAAGCCACCATGTTTGTGACAATTTATTGCAGAGCCATAAGAAATAAATATATCAAGTCATTAAATAATCAAAGAGCAATATAATAAATATCAGAGATGGCAGAGAGAAATCAGTTTCCAAATTACTATATTAATAAAATGTCCACTTTCCAGAAAAATAAATTAGGACATATGTAAAGAAACAGGAAACTGTGATCTATACACAGGAAATACAACAGGCAACAGAAACCGTGAAAGGGCCCAGATGTCACATTTAATTGACACAGTCTTCAAAGAAGTCATTATAAATATGTTTAAAGAACTAAAAGGATCCAGACTTAAAGAGGAAAAGGAAGATGTGAAGACAATGCCACGTCAAATAGAGAATAAAGAACCAAATGGAATTCTGCAGTTGAAAAGCATAGTAACCCAAAGGGAAAAAAAAAATCACTAGAAGGGATCAATAGTATATTTGGACTGGCATAAGAAAGAATCAAGGAACTTGAAGCTAGATCAATAGATAGCATACAATGTGAAGAACAGAGAGAAAAAAGGATTAAAAAAATGAACAGAGCTTCAGAGAAACAAGAGACACCATTAAATGCACTAACATATACATAATTGAAGTAACAGAAAACCATTTACAATATTACCCTGCAATTCCACTCCTAGGTGAAAAGATGAAAATGCATGATCATACAAAAGCTTATATACTAATGTTCATATTATTCATAGTTGCCAAAAAATGCAAACTCACACGCCCATCAACTGATGAATGTACGCAAAAATGTAATATATCCATACAATGGAATATTACTTAGCAATTCATAAAAATGATGTACTGGCACATGCTACAACATGGATGAATCTTGAAAACATTATGCTAAATGAAAAAAGCCAGTCAAGAAGACTACATATTGCATATTCTATTTGTATGAAATGTCCAGAAGAGAAAAACACACACACACACACACACACACACACATAGAGAAAGTAGGCTAGCAGTTGCTTAGGGCTGCTGGATCCATGGTAAAATTAAAAAATGACTGCTAATGGGTACGAGATTTCTTTTTGGAGTGATATAAATATTCTCAAATTGATGTAGTGATGGTTGCATTACTCCCTGGGTATACTAAAAACCTTTCTAAAAAAAACTTTGGTGAAAAGTTTATGTATAAAATGATACATCATATAATATATGTAAATAGGAGTTTGTATTTTTAAACCGTATATGAAGGTGCAATTTTTGAGAAATGTTACTCCTTCCTAATAAGAAGAAAAATCATAATTGTCATTGGCAAATGTTACCATTTCAAGAATTATTAGGTAAATAGTTGCAATTCTTCAAAATCAGTTCTCTAAGGCTATTATTATTATTATTACTACTATTTTAAATCAGGAGTAGGTTTTTCCTAATATAATTGAGTTAATTTCTTGTTCTTCAAAAGGTAAATAGCAATACACAAAGAATAAATAATGTGGATTTTCTGGTTCTTGGTTTTGGTACATGGTTAAATTATTCTAAGAACAATTCTTCACTGGCTTTGTTAAAATTGTCTTCTTTACTGTATTTCAGTGATATACAAGTATATGTGATATATAAAACTTTTTCCCTGAAGACTCAAAGTGACAATTTAAACCAGATTGACAAATGTGGTGCAAATGTAAATTCAGATTTAAATACTGCATCTCATATACAATAAAGGAAACATTTTTACAAAAGCTACAAAACAGCAAGTGTCTTACCAGTAAAAGCCATGTGGGGTTTGTTTGTTTGTTTGTTTGTTTGTTTAATTCCCATGCCTGGAAGCCACAGGGCATGTGAAAACTTCCCAGGCTGTATGTCAAGAATTTCCAGGATAGAAGGGCAACTGTAGCCATAATGTCAGTTCACATTTTCAAGTACCAGGAGCCCTCAGCCACCTTTGGGAATCTCCTGATTCCTGAATTTCTTGAAATTTTCAAATCCACTCAGGATATTAATTTAGTTTAGGATATGCTAGAATGGATACTGTGTGTGTGTGTGTGTGTGTGTGTGTGTGTGTGTGTGTGTGTGTGTTATATAGCTAATATACTGGGGTGCCAGAAATATATATATACAAGTGGACACTTTGGTCAACGTTGCTCAAACAGTAGTTCATCATAATCAGAAGTGTCTGGACACTGACGGTAACCACTTTGAGCAGCTCTTTTAATTGCAGAAGTCAAACGTGACTTTCATTCATCTTTTGTTATAGGTATATATTGAGTATTACAATTTTAATACAGTTTTCCTTTCTTAAAATGCATATACATTGTTTTGGCACCCTTTGTTTATTTGTTTTATACATATACAGATATATATATATATATATACACATATATATTTTATATATTTATATATAGATTTTATATATACATATAATATATATGTTATCTATCTATCATTCTATCTATCTATCTATCTATCTATCTATCTATCTATCTATCTATCTATCTATATATATATATATATATATTCAATATAAAGACTAAGACAAAACCCATTGGGAGTTAGGTCTTAAAACTTAGTGACCCATGGAAACCAAACAGCTTCCCAAATATTCCATGAACTAATTTCAACCCATACTTGCCTCTCAGGCAAATGCCCCCTATGGTGCACAATCTACAGCCATATGCAGTGGTGCTGGCTTGGTGATCATACAAATGTAACATAGTAGGACAAGATGTGTTCTTTTAAATATTGACACCATTTTAACCTGGAAATACCAATTCTACTGAAAAATAATTAGTACTTCTGCATTCAGAATCTTGCCTTGGTATCTAAGTGTGAAGTAACATTTAGAGGATACCTCATATACATCAAAGGAATGCTGTGCTGTGGTTGGAGCACATACGTTTCAGTCTGAACTCCATTAATCATTTCTAAATAAGAGTTTTCACTTAGAGAAATAAAGACAACTAAAAATAGTCATACAGCTCTTTGGAATTCTCAATTAAAATGGTCAAAGGACTACAACAATTTTCACCTTCAATATTAATGCTGGTCTTTATGTCTTTTGTTACATCTGAAAATTGTTTGGCTGATACTTTTAATACATTACTCTAGTTGGAACTGAGGCAAGATTTGAAGTTGTTTGCATTTCTTAGTTTAGGTATCTGTGACTTGAATAGCAAGTACAAAAGCAAGCAATAGATTTATTCAGAGGCAGGTAAATAATGAAGCAAACATAAGCTCTCAAATACAATATGGGTATAAACTATTTGTGCACCCACTCACTCAGTCATTCACTTACCCAACAAATTGTTATTGAGTTCCTACCAGGCACTGTTGGGAAGTGGAAATACTTGTATAATGATGAAAAAAAGAAAAAGAAAAATCAGATATGGTCTCTGTTTTTTGAGACACTAACAATCCAATGGACGAGAAGGAATATCAAAGTAGTTACATTGTAAATGTAATATTCACAGCTGAAATAAGCTTCAGTTTCTTCTACTATTCTCTAAGCACCATAACAACAAGTTGTGGAGGCCAGTCATAATGCCATGTGCCTCTAATGCTTATAATATCCTGTCACATAATCAAAGTTCAATAAGCATTAAGCTCCATGGAGAGATATGGGTGGTAAAGGAATTTTGGAGTAATTGCCTGTAGGCCAGTTGCCTACAGAGAATATAGCCTGTAAGGAGAAGAAAGCTGAGGGCTGAATCTTGAGAAACTCTAACATTTACTGGATTGGTAGAGAAGGAAAAACCTGGAAAGGGAACAGAGGAGTTGCCTCTAAGAGGGTGAAGGTGATAACTGGAAAAATGCTTCCGTTGTCAAAGGAAGAGAATGTCTCAGGAGAGATTGGTATTAATTCTGCTGGTCAAAACCAAGTAAGATGAGGACTGTACAAAGTGTCCATTGTATTTAGAGATAAACAAGCCATTATTGATACATTTGCTAAAAGTTTAATAGTGTGAGAGGGGTGGGATATTAGTGGGTTGTAAAAGTTGTGAAAGGTGAGTATAGGACATCAGCATTTGTCTATGAATGGAGGGGAAAGAAAGTACAATATTTGGGTAAAAGAAACGTATCAATTTCATATGCTAAGGGAAGAGATAAATTTGTGGTAATATGAAGGCAATGAGACACAAAGCACATTCACTCATTCAAAAAATATTTACTGAGATCCAAATCTGCCCAAATAGTTGGGCTATATAAGTGAAACAAAGAAATAAAAAGCAAACAACATTACAAAATCTCCTTTTCCTCATGTAACTTACATTATAAAAATTGATGGATTGCTCTTGGAGACAAAAAGTACACTCTCTATTATAATGGTAGTAAAATAAAAAAGTTTGGAGTAAGAGATTTATGGACACCTGGAGCCATGAATGTCAGTCAGAAACATGAGTTATGTTGCATTAATTGGCAAACAGCACCAAAGTATCAGTGGTTTAATACTATGAAAACTCATTTTCATTCAAGCAAAAGCAGAAAAACAGTTAACATTCAGGAAGTAATTCAGAATTCCAGGCATTTTAGGACACCTGTCTTTTAACACGATTCTTCAGGGTTCATGTAAGCAGAGGAAAAGAGTATGGATAATCATAACTTTAAGTACTATGACTCTTATTTTATTGACTGAAGTAAGTCAGACAGCTTTGATTAAGTTCAATAGACAACACTTCCATATGTCCAGGAATAGGAAGAGATCTAAAAATACTGGCAAGCACCAGTAATATATATGAAAGAATAAGATCAGTCCCTCTACATATCCTATCATCTACATATCCTAGGCCAGAATTTGTCAATTTTGCCATCAAATTAGAATCAACATGGGAGACGCTAAAAAAAACACACAAAAACAAACAAACAAACAAACAAACAAATAAACAGTATATGGACCCATGCCCAGGGAGACTGGTGTAATTTTTCTTGAATAGAGCACCTGTGCCTGAAAATCTCTTTCTTGGCTAATACTCAAGTTTTTTCTTTTAAGTAGATATTAATGTTTACAGCAAAGTGCCAGTCACTTGGTTTATAATGACAATATTTTTATCTCAGTATTATTAGTTAATGTGTGACCCATTAACCATAGGTTGTTAAACAAAGCAATAATAAAACTGCTTTATGCAATTAAAAAACATTAACTATAAGAAAACGAGAAATAATTTTCACCCTTATTCCATAAAACCACTTCCTTTAAATTAAACTACAGTCTTATTTCCGTTCAATCACTTATCTTCCTTCACTGAGCTGATGAAAACGGTGTTCTTTTGATATTCAACTTTTGGCTCATGCATCAGGTGCACCTACACATTAATATTCTCATTGATTATATCTTTCAACATACTGCTATTCCAAATACATATTAAAGCAGAAAGTTTAACCTTATGTTTGTTATTTTCTTTAAGGTACTGTGATTTTAATGATTTTTTTCCCCATCATTTGCTTTGGAAACAATATTGCATTTTAGATTCATTTGCCATCAATTTTCTTAACAACATTGAAAAAAGAATTAGCTTTACTTGCAAATGCAGTGAGATTTAGTGCCTGACAAATGTCTCACCCAAAATGTCTCCCTTAAATCCCGGCTATTCTCACATATCCCATCATTAAAGGGTTAGATCATTTTAAAAATAACTCTAACTATCCTCTGTTAAAATGCATATGCCAGTGGAAAGGATACAGCCCTTAAGCTATAACAGTTATTAGCGCTGGTATGAGGGATAATTTGTCAACTGTCACTTTAGAAAATGGAGTGCAATCCCTAGTTTTCTGTCACAGAAGAGGTAAAGTTTAATGATGGAGCAAGGCTTTTGGAGAGATAAAAGGGAAGTACTAATGTTCTTGCTGAGAGAGGGCACCATGATGGTACCCTGAAATCAGGAGCCTGGGTCAACAGAGCCCCCTTGTAGGCCGAGGCTATCTAGAGAAGGAGATAGAGAAAAATGTGGCATGAAATGGCCATAGTCAAAGATAGAGATAAGAAATATAAAAATAGAACTTTGCCTACCTCCCAGTTTTGCTTACTTTCAAATTCTCCTGTAGATAACACTACTATCTGAGTGGAAAACTGGAAAATTTAGTGAGGGAAAATGATTGACCACTCTTTTGCTTTCATTGTAAAGACACCATGATGAGAAGAGTCAGTGTAGTGTGGTAGAATGAACTGTTTTGAGTCACATGGTTCTGTATTCAACTATACCAGCTCTGATATTAAATGACTATGTGAACTTGGGCAGTTACTGAACTCTCTTGCTTCTTTCAGTTTCCTCATCTGAAAAATCAGAAAAGTGAATGTAAAGCAACCAAAACATAATTAATGCTCAATAAAAGGTGGCTGATTATAATTGTTATTATCAACATCAAGGTACATACTCTAGATTAAAACATAGCTTTGCTATCTCATTTAAAATGAGAAACACAGACAACATGAACTTTACGAATATTAAAAATGCTCAAATTCTGGGACTCTGATCACCATTCTTATAAGCTTACATATAAGGGCAGCTATATACTGTCTTACACTGTCAATCACTGTGGATGTGAATATGCCTACATATTCAGAAGTGGATATAAAGTAAATGGAGACTTCTGAGATGTAATGTGTGACTTTCTTTAAAAAAATAAAGAGACTAAAAGACCTTAAATAGATTCTATGGTTATCAACTGCCCATTTCCCCAAGCTTGCGAAGAAATAAATAACAGCAAGTATTTCATTAAATGCCCTTAAATGTCTCTTAACATCTACATAGAATTTTATGAAATGAGATCTAAAATGCCTTCTCTCATGAGCATATCTGCAGAAAATGTCATGCAAAGTTTTGGCTATTTTATTTTTTGCTTGCAGATGATTTCACTAGAGTAAATATAAAGTGTGTACCACATAATATGTCATATTTACTTACTGAAATGTTGTAGTTTTTTTCTTTATTTTTGCGGCTTATGGCCACATATATTTCTTACAAACCTCAGTTGTTTTTCAAACCCAAAAACATTCTATTCTAAAACACACTGAAATTATTTCTTCATAAAGCATATGATAATTTTCTTACGGTTTGTTTTTATTCGATGGAATTGATAGCAACAGTAATAAAATTCTCCTCTGAAACACTTTATGGAAAGTGGATTTTAATAGAAATTATCTAGTGCAAGGTAAAAACCATCTGGTGACTCTTTCTCTAATAAATGAGACAGATTCTATGGTATGTATTAATGATGCTCCCCACTTAAATTTGGGGTACAAAAATAAATTAACACAAAGCATATTGTCTCCTCTATATAAACATGATTCTGTGTTTGGGAACCATTCTAAAATGTTTTGCCTCGTTCTTCTACGAAGAGTCAAGTTAACTGAAACTAATCTGCTCAGTAAGAGCACTGAGAAACCCTGGGAAATGGGACAAGTAACCCCACAATTTTAATTCAGACACATAACATTTGTTAATTTCTGCTTCATTTCACAAAAGGTTAAACATCTGCTAACATCTGTTCTTCACAGCAGTTATGTCTGAGTGTACCATTATCCAGAATCTAGCTAACGGGGGGATTTTAGCTCACTTCTATGCTATCTGCTGCAGGGAGAAACATGGTTGTAGTTTTCTCAGTGCCTTAGAATTTTCAACACATCAGCTACATGGTTTTCCTTGTTCTGTATTTAATTTTAGCAACATCACAGTAATGGCCAAGAAAAGAGAAATGCCAATGTGAAAAAATCAGTATTTTAATATGTAGTAGTTACATACATTTTAGAGTAAATACTGAAAAAAAAAAGATTTCACTGATTTTCAAAAAGAATTATTTTTACATTTTCTGATTAAATTTCCCCATCACACCTTTTAGAGTCACAGTTATTCTTTTCAGCTATATCCTTATACATGAATACCAATGACGTCAGCAGTAGCAGCAGCTGCTGCTGCTGCTGTGAAAAGAAAAAGCACAGTTCTTTAAAGGAACTTGCCACCTTTTTACATTATTCAAAAACTGAAAATAGGAGGTTGCATTATAAATCTAGACGACAAGCTATGCAGTACAGAAGCTAAGACCCTTGATACAGCTACAAAGAAACTTCATGTTCAATTATTATCTTTATTATACTAACAAGCCAGTGACGAGTACTTCAGAACATGCCACTCATCTCAAACTGTAAAGTTTTGAAAAAGTGAGGGCTCAAGAAGACACAGCAGATTACGCTGTGTACAAAATACTTTATACCATTTCGTTGTGACTTAGAATGTAGAGCAAAGTGGGGGGATGCCAATGTTAATTTATTTTAAGGGGAATTTTTGGAATAGAATGTTAAGTGATAGAAAGATACATTTCTATTTTATATCCTAATATAGCAATGGTTTTTAAGAACTGCCTCTCTAAATATTTTGTTTAACTGAATACTATGAGACCGTTGAAGATTTTCATTCATTGTTCAGTTTTATAAGTAACTGTCTTTTATAGAAAACCAAATTCCTGTATTTTTAGTAATACTAAAAATATTTAGTATTACTAAAAATACAGGAATTTGGTTTTAGTTCATAAACTGTGATTATAAACTGTGATTATAAATTTAGATCACAAGCTGTGATTTCCATCTCACCAATTGCATTTTTGCAGTTATTTCAAATCCTATCACCTTCTCATGATGGTCATTTTATTTTGGATACATGATGTACAGATCAGTACAAGAGTTCTATCTATAAAACAATGCCAAGACATCTTTAGAATATGCAACACATATCTTTCAGTGAGATCATAAAAGGAGGGCATATTAAGAAAAGAAAGAAAACCTTGTCAAAGAAGTATGAATGGGGAATAATCTTTGAGTTAATAAATACATTCAGATCAATAGAGATATAGAGATAAGTATACAATAGTTCTTAGCCTTGGAAGAATTTACAATCACTTTACCAATAAAATACATATATAGGGTGCTATGGGAACAGAAAGGAAAAAAGCACTGAAATATAACTGTGTGGGAAAGTGACTAAAGCAATTTATATAGAGTTGAGTGAGAAAAGAAAATCTCTGAGGAAAGTTGGGGAGGAAAGAATGTCTCAGACAGAGTTTAAGGTTGGAGATATGTCCCTAAGGATAGGGTGACAATATTTTCAAAATTAAAAAAAAAAAAAAGAGAATCACACTGATAGTTCAATAAAGAGTTCTGAGTAACCAAGGAAAAGTTATGAGTTGGTATTTTTTAAAAGATTAATTTCACAGAGGTGTAATACTTTATTTCTTCTCACAGAATGTGCAGCAAACCATACAAACTATCTTAAAAATCGGTATACTCTACTGGGCCGCTGTTTCATAACATGGTACTAATACCAGGCAGAATGACAATCCCCACGGAAACCCAAACCCATCAGTTTAAAAGCAGCCACTAAATGACAATCAGGTGACTCCATTAATGAAAAAAATGGACACTTTCTGTCCTTACTGTCAGAACTGAATATATATTACATTTTGTATCCAAATGACTTAGCAAAATTCATGACCAAACCAACTTTTATGAACGATAATATAAAAAAAAAACACCTATTAACAGAAACTTATGTCCTATTGACCTGGATGTCAGACTCTGGAACACCAGTTTTTTGTTGTTTGTTTGTTTGTTTGTTTTCCCCTTTAGTTTTGCCTTCTGGTTGAACTTAAAATAAAAGCATGTGTTCTCTTCATTTGGTAACCACTAAACTAAGCAGTTTTACACAGTGGAAGAAGTTTTCAGTTTGTATATTTGTCTCTCCAAAAACCTATTAAACAGATGAAAACCTAACTACAGGTGCAAAGCAGTCCTCACTCACAAGGGGGGGAGTATTCAGCACAAATACCTTAACCTCACTGTCATTTATACTTACCAAACTACTGATAAATTATTGTATCTAATTTTTTTTGTTTGTTTTACTTTTCATTTTTTGCCCTTTTCACTTTCATGCTTCATGACCTGGCATGATTTATCTTTTCCAAAATTCTTTGATTTTTTTTTTTCTTTTTTTCTGTCTTTTCTCAAGTCATTTACTCAAAACCAAATGAAGATGTCAGAATGCCTTAGCACCTAAAATTATGATGGCCCACAAGGATGTAAAAACAATTGTATCATAAAACCCAAAATCATTAAAATAGAAGCCTAATAATTATTTAGTAACCCTATTGCTCTAGTTTCTTCCATTTCTTTTGTATATTTTAAATTTACTTCTTCTTGGACCTCCATCCAAGTACTTCACTTTAGAGCATGATAGACTAGTTAGGGAATGAGGAAGAGAGTGGATGAAGGAAAAGGAGAAGAAGGAGACAAGAAAAGGAGGCCACAGTGATCAATTAGGACTAGGACTACATGCTATAGAAAGATGTTTTAAATTTGTCTCTTTACTAAAATATAATTAAATTGAGTCAATAATTTTGTTGTTGCTTTTGTTTCATTTGGTTTGTACCTGATTGATGGATTTTATTGCTTTCACATTAGCTAATTGGTCTTGTTATCACGCCTGTCCTTCATTTAGTCTGCTTATCTTATGCATCAGTGATTGTTTCAAAGTGCGATGTTCAGACCAGCAGTATCACTATCACCTGGGAACATGTTAGAAATGCAAATTCACAGGCTACACCCCAGACTTAGAAACAGAAATTCTAGAGGTTTTGTACCCAGTGACCTGGTTTCAACAAGCTCTTCAGGAGCATTTGACATATGCTGAGGTTTGAGAACCACTGCTCTACACATCTATTACTGTGATTTTTCTAAAGCAGGTTTCTAACTACGCTCACGTTCATCCACTTAAAATACTTCAACATTTCCTATTTCATCTTCAAAATACAATCCAGACTCATTTTCACATAAAAACCATCATGTTTTTCTCCTCTACTTTCATCTCCCACCAACACAGCATGCCAGCCACACTGAAATGGATTTACTTCCCTTTGTTACCTATGCATATGTTGTTTCTGATTATTGGAAAACGCTTTCAAATGCAGATCATTTCTAATTACTCTTCAAGTTTTCCTCAGTTGTCATCTTCTCCATTCAGTTTTCCCTCAGTTATCCCCACAATGTTCACCCCAATAAGGAATATTTAGGCCTTCTCTCCTCTTCATCGATCTCTCTTAACACTCTTACATGTACCTCTACCACTTTGCTTTTCTAGACGTTTTTAAATTTATCTCTTACTTTTGAAGGGGAGCACAATATACTACCCCAAAATGTGCCAGGTGGGCATATTGATTCTTTTGCATTAAAGTCACTTGAGAGACAGCCAATACAAGAATGAGACTCTGACTCTCCTTTGCCCTCCCCCACTCCCCTTGGAAGCAGAAAATAAATTTTCCCCATGAAAAGTACCCTCTCTGTCCCAGGAGGGTAGAAGGCACTCTTATAATCAGAAATAGGAAATTTTGGGCCAAGAAGTCTCTATAAATAAACTGTGTTGCTTCCTCACTAATTTACTACCCTAAGCGCAAACCTCTTTGTCTTGTCAGTTCTTCACAATTTTCTTGTTTCTTTATCTTAAAAGTATATGAGCTTCCTGCTTTGCTCATATCTTTGAGTCTCATATTTTTATCGAGGGCTCCACACATACCAAATTAAATTTGTTTTTCTCTTGTTAATCTATCATATGTCAAAATTTAATTATATTAGACCAGCCAAAGAACCTAGGAGGGAAGCAGGGAAAATTTTTCCTCCCAACCCCTATTTTAGATAGAAACATCTTAGAAGAAATAGAGTTTATCTAATGATACCTTGCTCATTCTTGCATTTTACATGCCTGGTACCTGTAGGGTGAATAACTGCTTCCATTAATAAACAATAGCTACAACATCTCAGAAATCCAAGGGTCACCTATTTTCTAATTTGAACTTTCCACAATACAGTTGTGAACCAGAAAGAACTTTTAGACTAGATACCGAAAACAAGTCAATATATAAAAAGAAACTTAAAATGTGCCTGCCAAATAATAATAATAATAATAATAATAAACACAAAGATCTTTCAGATTTAAAATAGGACAAACAACCTTTAAATTCTCATATAAATTTGCAGCAATGTAAGGGGTCAGGAGTGAAGCAGGGTTAGAAAACCAGAGTGGTAAATTGGTTCAGAAGCTGTAGCTGAGCGTATTTACAGGATAAATACAAAGCCTTATCGTAGAACAACATAAGACATCGGAATTGAGAGCTCTGAGTGAAACAGGGATTGTAAAAGACAGCACATTCAGAGAAACAAAGACTAGAAAATATGTTACAGCCAATAAAGGAACCAAAAAAAAAAAAATATTGTCTATTTCATCTTGGACTTAGAGTGAAAAAACAATCTCAAGAGTTTTTAAGAACAGACTTCATTCCCATGCATTTATATGTTGAATATACAGTGTTAATATTGTCACGGGAGCTGCAAAGGAAGAAACTAATGAAAAGTGATCAGTACATACAGTTTCAGTTCTGACATGTGAAGAACTTGGAAGTCATCCCCGAACAAACTAACACCAACAGCTCTTCTTAGATCCGTGGGAGAATGGAGGTCACAGAACAAGCTGCTGCCTTGAGAACTGGACAGAAAGGTGAATACGAAAAACTCACAGCTGAGATCAGTTTACTAGCTAGAGCCAGTAATTAGTGGGAATATTTAAGTGGTAATTGACTAATTCCTGGAGGCTGAGTGTGGACTGGCTTGAGAATTAAAGACTCCTGGGGGCCTAGTCTTAAGAAAGCACCCACAATTTCATGGATTTTACTTTCAAGTAACTCTAGGTTCTTATGGTGAAGATGGGAGAAAACTTTACTAGTGCTTTAGTCTGGTAAAGGGGAAACTAACTATTTTGAAATAGGTGCAGAGCATTAGCAAAGAGAACTGCCCCAATCTGGGGGAAGGACAAGTAAATTAGACAACTTTATACTGCTCTAACCTTCCTAGTTTACTTAAGAGGGGGGAAAAAAAGTCTAAGAAAGGCTTTTGAAAGTCATAGTCCAGGGACTCAGGACCACAAAAACAAAAACAAAAACCCAACTGAGAGTGAATCATAAGATTATAGAATTCTTCTCATTTCCATTTGAGTGTGTCCCACATTTCTTTTATGATCTGTACTAGTTTTATTTCCATTCTTTTTTCCCCCTTCTCTGTAATATAGTTTGTGTATTTCTTATTGACTTGTCTTCAGATCATTAACCCTGCCTTCTACTGTGTTGAATCATCCACTTCAAATATTATGTTTTTGGTTCCAGAAAGCCCATGTTATTTTTTGTATACATTTGAATTATCTGGTTAAGTTAAACATCTTTTAATCCATTTTGTCCATATTTTAATATATTTTCATTAACATATTTATAATAGTTATTTTAATGTCTTTGTCTTGCTAAGTCCAATGAATGTACCATCAGTGGGTCTGACTCTATTGCCTATTTCCTCTCAAGATTTTTAAGCATATTTTTCTGCCAGTTTTTGTAACTCATGGTTTTTGTGTTACATTAAATATTGTGCATGGGAAAGAAAAAAAACAACTATAGAGATTGTAGATGGTGTTATTTTTCTCTCAGGCAGATCGCCTCTTGATTCTGTCAGGCAGATAGGGTGAAGTGATTATTCGATCCATTCAGTTAGGAATTAGTTAGGTGGGGAACTAGTGTTCAGTTTTAGATTTAGTCTACTTTCAGTTCCTCCTCATTCCTTTGAAATACCCCACCACAATATTTTAATCTAGAACCTAGCAAGTCTCTGTTGCCTTAATCCTAAGAGACAGTGGTATGTTCAGTTCCATATGTCAGAAGTTTTGAGTATGCTTGTTAGGCTTTTGTTATATGCAGCTTCAAAATCTCCCACACCATACTTAGGAGTAAACTTAGCCATATGTATGGGCCTCTTTAGATTCTAACCCTTCGTACCAACTAGAATGATCTTGAAAAGCTCTGCTGGCTTATCTTCCCCTTAGTATAGTCCCTAAACAAAAACCAAGGTAATCTGTGGTTTGTACTCAGAATTGGAAAATGCCTGAGAAAGAAAAGATATGTCTCTTGTCACCTCACCTAAGGAAAGCTATTTCCTCTTTGAAATTTTAATTCAAGTCCTTTTTGTTTTCATAGCTACCTACATTAAAAAAAATATTACTGCTACAGTATATACCATTTGTTTAGTCATTATAGCAGGAACACTTGCTACCTGTGACTTTCAAATTCTACTCAAAAGGGAATTCTCTTTCATTTACATTTTAATTTTGCACTCAGGGTGTTTTGTCATTCAAGGAAAAAAATTGTAATCAAATTTACAATGGTTATTTGTGGCCTGTTGTTTTTCAATATTTTTTAGAAGTGGCCTGTTTTTCACAGTAGCACAAAAACTTTTTTCTTTAGTTTCTCAAAACAATATATTTAAATTCTTGAGGTATTTAATCCATCTAGAATTTTATGTATTGTTTATGTGCATATTGTTGACAATATTGTTAATATTATTTTATTGATTATCATTCTTTATGGTCATACTTTACCTTCAAATTATTTATCAACTACTCTTAAGTAAATATATGTGTCCTAATTTATTTAATATATATTTTTCCCACCCTTCCTCATCAACTATTAGTGTAAGAATGGACATGTGACCCAGTTTAGACCAATGAGATGTGAGAAAAAGATTGCTGGGAAATTGTGACAGATAAATTATTCCTTTATCCTCCATAAATAATTATTTAAATAACTTTTTGGCCATTCTCTTTTATTATCATGAATTGATCTGAAGTCTGGGACTAATTCCATGGTCTTAGTAACAATCTCATAATGAAACCAACTCATGGAAAGAAACAGTGGCACAAGAGTTACTGGGGGCAGGGGGAATGAGACACTGAGTTTACTATTAGTTATTGTAGTCAACAGTTTATATCAAATTTATCATTTAAAATAGTTTTATATTTATTGTTCTTAAAGGCATCTAAGTGATAGAGTGGAAGTAATTTATCTAAAAATGACAGTATTTTCCCCTATAGGTATTTCTCTCCTTTTTTGTTTTTGTTGTTGTTGTTGTTGTTTTATTTTCTCTCAACTATTCGTGAGATTAGAGAATGGGTCTTTTAAATTATTCTAGAGTTTGCCTTTGTCTTGTGACTTTTCCTCTAATAACAGATAGATATCAAGACTACATGTATTTTTTATGCCAGAATGTGAAAAATGAATTTCTGCTAAAAATTGAACTTTGGACTTTTTATCTCAAAACTTGAAAGTAGAAATGTTATCACTTCAGCTTAAGAATATTTCTAATAGCTTTTTACCACTTATGTTGATGTCTCATAAATAGGTCCTTTTGTCACAAAAACGATAACATTATTCTGTTTTTTCTTCCAGGTGTTGTCACAGATTTTATGTATACACGTCACTTGAATTTGAGAACTCAAAGAGTTCTATATGTTATCTACACTGCACAGTGCAATTCCTATTTATGAGAAGATGAAGTACTATTGGAAAACCAATATATCATAGTCTATTTTGATATTAATTTGAGTTAATCTATCTAGCTGTCATAAAGCTATTGATATAATGTTAATTCTGAGACAGTCCTTTATTGGCTTCATCGTACATCAAATCTATCCACCTCAGAAATCTAATTGTGGATTTAAAAATAAAATATGTTTATTGAGTATTAAAATGTAAAATATTCTCTATGTCCAGGGAATAAGAAAGTTGATACAAGGGGACATGTATGCAGAAATGAGAATAAGACAAAGTCCTTGTCAACAAAAGAGAACAAATTAATGAGGATGGGGAGGAAATTTAGACAAAAAATAATTCAAAATAAGGGACTAAACTGTTGTGTGTGTGTGTGTGTGTGTGTGTGTTTAGTTTCATTTTTGTTTGTTTTTGGAAACCTCAGTATAGAAGCAGCTAGATTCAAGGTTTTAACTAGAAAAAAAAAATATTTCATATGTTATGTCCATTTTAATTAATGTCACATTGGAATGTATAGTGGTGAAGTGTTCTGGTTCTGACATATAAACACTTCTAAGCTTCGAAATAAGTGAGAAAAACATAGAAAATGATGAAACTTTTTTTAGTTGGTACAATATTTTTTGCCTTATAATTACAGAAAAGTGTTTCATTAAATTTTCTTTTATTACATGAACTTCAAATGTCCAAAGTGTATTCTTGAAGCTTATTTTGAAGGAAGCATCAAACAGATTTTGTTTATTTTTGCTTTAAATTGTATAGCTCATAGCCAAGAGTGTTCTCTTTCTAATTACAAGCAATTGTTGAGATTTTCTTTCAAAATGTTGCATGTTGCAAATGCAATGCTTATATGAAGTTATTGCTCTGGTTTTTACCAAAGAAAAGGAAGCAATATTTAGACTTGTTTGTAGTTTAACAATAATAAAACCCATATATCAGGTAGCAACTGTGTACATGCTAAGATTCTAGGATTATTCTTACTGATTCATTATTTGTAGTTAGAAAAATGCTACCTTGTTTGCGTCAAAGCAGTCTCATAGCTGAAGCCAAATCTTATCATATTTCTGGAGTTTGTGGTTCTTTGAAATTTTGTTTAATATCTTGAGAATATTCACCAGTTTCATGATTCTCATTTAATCACTGGTTCATGTTCATGGTTGAAAGCACAAAGGTAAATGAAAAAAGAAACTCATACAAAAATTAATTAAGTAATTCACTGTGACAAGGAATGAATCTCTGGGCAGTCTTATGATTTTAGATCAGGCATTAAATTTAGTGTGAACTGTGGGAGCATGAAAACCTGGTATGTTAAAGCAAGTGTTGATTCTTATGTTGACTAGTTCACTAAAAATTACATTATACAGATCTCATTTCTTAGGAAATCATAGTAGCCAGATCATCACTTGCCAGAACTTCAGTAACTGCAGGGCAGTACTGTTGGTAAAATTAATCTATTCATTCAAAACTAATCATTATTCAGTAATATATATTGAATACCTTCAACATGCCAGACATTATTCTGAACACCAGGTGATATATATAAGCATACAGTAGTAAACAAAACAGCATCCATACTAACACAAGTGTTCATGTTATACTCAAGAAACAAAACATAAGGCTATTGTAAATGAAATAGAGCAAGCAGTACAAAGAAAGTGGTAAAAGACATAGAAAGATATTAATAACTGGGAGCAGATCATATATAACCTTTTAATAACCATGGTAAGTCCATTGGATTTTACTGTAAGTGAAAAAAGAAGCTATTGGAATATTTTAATGAGAGTAACATGGTTTAAATGACATTTTGAAAGAATTTCTCTGGATGCTGTCCTGGAGAAAAGTAATAAATGGTAATGAATGGAAACAGGGAGATTGGTTAGGAGACCAATGCAATAGTCCAAGATTATTGTGAGTAGTGGTGGAAAGTGGGGGCTAGTCTGAGTCTGGAAATGTTTTGAAGGTGAAGACAGCAATTTATTGCTGCCAAGATTAATTGAATAACATTGAAAAAGAAGGTTTTTCTGCTTTTGATTATACATGCTAGTTAAAAATGCTTTAAAAAGTCAAAATTCAAATCTCGTCTCCCTATGAATTTTGATATTCTTTGAAGATGTACCACATTTATTCTGTGGCTTTCTTTGTTTCCTTTGGAACCCCAATATGGATGCATATCCATGCTTGGTCTGTCCATTCAGTTAAAATAAAATACACTGCCAGTGCAATAGGACCAAGATAAGAAGGAAGGAAAGAAGGAAGGAAGGAAGGAAGGAAGGAAGGAAGGAAGGAAGGAAGGAAGGAAGGGAGGAAAAGAAAGAGATTATATATAAATAAGTAAAATTGCCTTCATTTACAGATGACCTAATCATTTTTGCAGAAATGTTACAGAAGTTACAAGAAAGTTACTAGAATTAATAAGTGAGTTTAGCAAGCTTTTTGTATACAGAATACACAAAAATCAATTGTATTTCTATATACTAGCAACTACCAACTGAAACTTGAAACTATAAACTCAATACAATTTACAATAGCATCAAAAATATGAAACACAAGAATCATCTAACAAAAGATATACAAGATCTGTACACTAAAAACTGCAAAGCATTGCTGAGAGAAATTAAGGATAGCCTAAATAAATGAAGGGATTTGCCATGTCTGTGAGTCCAAAAGAATCAACATTATTAAGATATCAATTATTCCCTGATTGGTCTATAGATTAAACACAAGGCTAATCAAAATCCTAGCAGTCATTTTAAAAAAAAAATAAATTTTAAATTAATATGCAATTGGAAAGAACCTAAAATACCCCAAACAACTTAAAAAATAGAAGAGAAATTTTAAGGCAGTGAAACTACTCTGTAATGGTAGATACATGTCATTATAAATTTGTCTAAACCTATACAATGTACAATAGCGAGAGTGAATATTAAAGTAAACTCTGGATTCTAGGTGATAATAATGTGCCAATGTAGGTTTATATGTTATAATAAATGTATTATTTTAGTCGGGGGGTATCGATAATGGGGGAGGCTATGCGTGTAGTATTGGGGCAGGAAACATATGGGAAATCTCTGTACCTTCCACTCAATGTTTCTGTGTGCCTATCACTGCTCTAAAAGTAATCTCTTAAAAAAGAAAAAGGAAAGTTTGGTGACTAAAACTACTTGATTTCAAGACACGATAAAGTTACAATACTCAAGACAATGTGGTATTGGTATAGACAGGTCAATGAAACAGAATAGAGTACTGAAACAGACACACAAATAGATATGGACAACTGGTTTTTGACAATGGAGTGAAGGAAATTCAATAGAGAAAAGATATGCATATGCAAACAGTTTAACAAACAGTGATAAAACAATCAGCTCTTTTAAGTCTTTCATTTCTTAAAAATAACCAGCTTAAAATAATCAATATCCCCAAAAGAAGCATATTTCAGGGTAGCCAAATTCTGTTCCCTTCACACTCTTTAAAACATTTCTGTTAATTGCAGTTTACTTATACAAACTTTGGGAAGGCTAAACAATTATGATTTGATATTGCCCCCATGTTAACCACAGAAAGCTGTGTATCTCATTAGGTTTGACAATAGTTTTGAGCTAATTAAGCTTGTATTTTGGAAATCCTTAATAGTTTGTCTGGATTACGACACAGTCTTTTCATCATTGGGATAATAATGCACTGAAAAATTGCCTCACAGATAAATTTAAATGTTAGTTATGAGTTCTGTTATATTCAAACTGTAGAATTTCATTCCTAGAGTAGCTTTTTCCTATAGTAATCTAACTTCAGGGCTTTTGCTTAAATGACTATCGCTGCCATAAGATCTCAGTGAAGCTCTATGCAAGAATTAGATAAAATAAAATAAATTATTACAGATGATTACAGTTTTCAAATGGTCTATTCTTAGCATATTTCTTTATCACCATATCATTTGTATTGATATTATCGCCATATTACATTTTCAGTAATAATTTTGGTTCAATTTATTGGACACATTACTTCCATTAACATTCTCTAGCCTACATTTCATTCTACCTCCAGCAAATATTGAACATTATACTGCTTAAAGACCTCTCTTTCTATTGCATGCAATGAATTTATCTTCATCCATTTTCCTCTTACCCTTGGTCTTAATGTGAACATCATGGGTAATTTTTATGTTTTTGCCCTGGTCCTCAACAGTGTAGAATGACATGGATATTTCTAACACCCTGATGGCCACCCAATCCATATGATTTTTTTCTTTTTCCAGTTAATAGGCTCTCGCTCTGCCTGATGAATAAATAGAGAATACAATCATCAGGGCCCAGCTGTATTGCTCCTTTTTAGATAGATTCCCATACTTGTAACTTTCCTTATCTTCATCATAAATGTGTCTGATTTTGTCTCATTTCTTCAGAGACTGTTTTCAGGAAGATATATTAACAGTTGATAACATATTAATTCACTGTCCTTTCAAAAAACACATTTTACTAAAGTCCTCCTTTATGTAATCGAAAACAGTGCCTTTCATAAAAAATGTTTTTTATTCATTTTTTTCCTAGGGCTGCTGTAATAAGTGACTGCTAACTGGGTGGCTTAAAACAACAGAAATGTATTTTCTCTAGGTTCTGGAAGCTAGAAGGTTCCAGCAGAACCATGCTTTCTCTGAAGACTCTAAGGAAGATGTTCTCTGCCTTTCTTCAGCTTCTAGTGTTGCCAGCAATTCTTTGTACCCCTTGGCATATTGAAGCATCATTCCAAGCCCTGCTTCCACCATCATATGACATTCTCTTTGTGTGTTTTCTGTCTTTTCTCCTCTCCTTGTAAGATCACCTAGTGATATAGGATTAAGGTCCACCCTAATTCAGTGTGACCTTATCTTAATTTGATTACAGCTGCAAAGATCAGATTTCCAATTAAGATCACATTCACATGTACCAGGAATTAAGACTTCAACATATCTTTTGGGAACACACAAGTCAACCCACGATTCCAGGTGTGCCACAATCTTCCAATTCTTCCCAGGTAGCTCGAGAGGCTCTACCCCAAAACATTGGGAGGATACAATATAAGTTGCCCATCAACTGCACTTTTCATGATGGAAAGTGATTATTCTGTCACATCATTTTGTTTGAATGTAGACATGCGTGGTTTTACTCTCAAAATTAGAACCAAAGTGAAGGAAAATTAAAGGCGGTATGCTAGTCTGACTCACGCATCATCTGCAAAATTGTCAGGTAAATTGTTAAGTCCAAAATTCTTGTTTTAGTGTTCGTGACAAGAAGCAGAATAAACAGTTTGATTTGCAGTTGGCTTGCTCCGCTTATGACATTAAAGCATTTGAAAAATATTGTTGGGAAGCATAAGCTAAGAAAATTTAATATGGGCATCATTGATGCATCTTAGGAGGCTCACTTTTTTTCACACAATGGACACATTTTTATTGCTGCTTTTAACATTCACTACATTTTCAGCTGTCTTTCCATATAAATATTAAAGATATCTTAAAGAGTAATTTATATGCAAATATATGGATACTAAATATCACATGATTGTGAAGCTATTAGGTACTGTTTTTAAGTCTACAGGAAAAACTAATTTGTGCCTGACTAATACACATTTTTGATATTTCAGTAAGGGTTCAGCTTAATTTCACCTTTGCTTTATGAGAAAATAATTTGCTAAGCATATTTATCTTGTGAAGAAATTGCCCTGCTTATGTGACAAATTGTATACATATTCCTTGTAGCCTGGAAACATTTACATATGAATAATTGATACGGTAATTATAAAACATTCTTAGCTGTTAGTTAAATCAAATTTTCTAAGTTCCACTTCCACAGGAAACTTTCTAGTTGAAGGCTGAATAGAGATAGCATGATAGAGGGTGTAATAAAATGGCATTTCTGTATCCGCAAAAGCTTTTCAATCCCATAGTTTTACTGATTCAAATACACCTGTTCCTTTTTTTAGATGAAACTACTTAGAACATAATGCTTCATTTATTACATGTTATTCCTGATTGCTAATTGGTTCACATTCTGAGATAGACAGCAAAATTTCAGTAAGTTGATATTAAAATTGATGGTTTCTATAAATTAGTGGAAGATGATACCTCAAACACCAAGATGTTTTTCTTGTACAGTATGGAACCAAATACAGTTTCATTTGTTATTATAAAAATAATCAGGTAAATGTACCAGATCAGATTCTGTTAGCACAATGAGGGTACTGAAGATGTGCGTGTCTAATATGCCTCAACAGGATTTAGGAGATGAGGGGAGTCTGGCTGAATCTATGAGAGAAATTCACAGATCAGAAATCTTAACACATACTAATTTTGTGACATGAATCCTCAAGGAGTCAAACAGCCAGTGATGGTTATTGAGAATAATGGAGAGAATTCATGGCCAAAAATGCTAGGAAGAAAACTGAGTTTGTGGTTCAGGTTTCCTGGAGAGAAGCAGAGCAGACCACAGACCTGAGGCTCAGACAAATTCTACTGAACGCGTTTGCCATTTCACCCAACACTTGCTTATTCCTTTAGCTATGCATTCAGTAGCTTCAAGCCTGAAGATCCTCCTAGGGCTTAAAAGACTTCAGACAAATTGGAGAAAATATTGACAATCATCACAATACTAGATTGGTCATGGGTCAGCATGTCATCTTAATGTCCACCTTGCATGATTACATAGGATCCATTTTATATGGCAATGATGTCACAAATTTCTCGCATGATACCAACTTGATTAATGTCTGTTGCCTGTATTTTAGACTTATCTCTTCTGATTGAGTGAGTTTGTCATTTAAACTTAGGCTGAATTAGTGAGGAGGGTTTAAGCTTATGGTGAACTTTCATAGAAAGAGAAAGATCATTGCTATTTGACCTTACTTGATTTAGCATAGATTTTTGTGGCCCCAGAGGATCCTTCTAATTTACAAAAGCAGTTCTTCTGAAAGATTGAGCTGTTATATAAATTGGAGGGAAATGTTTTATATATGTATTTATGTGTACATGTATTAGTATATATGTACTTATAAACATATATATTATATATATATACATATATAAACATACATATATAAAGCATATGTATATATGAAATGTTATGTATATTGATGTTGATGTTTTAATATAAAGTGGCTGTACCATCAGTGGTTGTTTCACAATAGAGATTACAAAGATTCTCGCATGGGATGGCTGCTTCTGAAAACCCTGTATGGTACCCAGGGGAAACGAGAAATGTAAGTTTTTGAGTGTTTAGGTCAGAAAATAGGAAAAAGAAAAAGAATTAGAAAATCTCTATAAAAATCTTTGGAAGGTTCCTAATCTTCTACAGCCACAAGATAGATAACTCTGGGTCTGACTTGCAAGGGTTACAAAGCTGCAGTGCCAATTAAATGTGGAACACCTCCAGGTCTCTTCACTAACATTAAGGCATATTGTGGAAGATGTTAAAACCTAAGGTCAGGGTCATTTGGGTAAAAATAGGTAAGACCAAGAAATCTGAATCCCTAAATCACCGTAAACCTTCCTTACTTATAGAAGCAGCCACTTCATATCTGAGAGAACAAACATCACTGCCCATAAAATTTTTTACCTTGTGCACTTGCCCCAAGGAGGCCTGATTCTCATACAGACCCAACCTCACCACCTTTCATTGCCTCCAGGCCCATAACAAGAGATCTGTTTCCTATTACAACGCAGAAGTAAAAGACCTACTCTGGGAAAATATAGCCTTTACCAAAATGAATTACAGAAACTTGCTAATGTAAATATTAGCAAGGTGAACACACCTGGGGAAAGAGAAATACCCAGACCTTCCAGGAATTTTTAGAGGTTGTCTCTGAACTGAAGCTAATTCTTAGAGACCCTAAACTCCACTATGATTCACTGGTCAGAATGAGTGGCATAGGAGGTCAGTTAAAAGATGAAGATGTGGCATGAGTCAGTCATCTGACAAGACATCCAGTGGAAGCGTGGTTACATGTAGTTCTTTCCTTGGTCCTAGAACTAGAAGAATCCTTAGATTTGTTCCTGTGCAGTGAGGGCCATTGTGGCAGTTGTACCAAGTAGAAGCCATTAAATCACACCTGCACAAAGACAGTGAATTAAAAGCAATACTTTATCCCAGGAGATTGGCAGAAATCAATGTTATTATCAAATAGTACCTGGAAAATTTAGTGCTGATGGATACTACTGCATGCCCGTTAAGTTACTTTTTTTGGCTACTACAAAAGCCAGACAGGCCTTTCAAAATGAATGGCTCGGTATTATTGCAAACAATCAGATAGTTTTACCAATAACAATGGTGGTAGAGAAATAGAGTTTTTAGTGCCTATAACCAATATATCCCCCACACATCTACGTTACTTTCTTTAGACTTCTATCAACAAAGATAATCATGCTCAGAAAAAAATGGAACATGTTGACTCTCTTATATCAGGATATGTCAACTCTTCTGCTCCTGGTCATACTATAATCTAGAGGGACTTTGACTATGCTGTTTTCCTCAAGTTATCAGGCTGGTTCATTATATTGATGACATTATGCTGACTGGACTGATAGCTGGAGGTGACAAGCTCTCTAGCTGCCTTAGTAAGACACAAACATGCAAGAGGATATGAGATGAACCTTGTAAATGTTAAGGAGTCTGACACATCTGTGCAGTTTCTCGGAAAAAGGGGTATGTTGGAATATTCCTTGCAAAGTGAAAGGCAGTTTACACCATACCTAGGAACATAAATTAATGTTCCTTTTTACCATTTTTCAAACATTTCTTTAATTGAAAGGAAATAAGGTAAAAGGAAATCACTGAGAATATTTAACTTTCTGAACAGTGTAGAGGCATTTTTAAATATTAATTCAAATGGCACTGAAACAAATAAATAGTCCAAGGGCGCACCAAAAGCAGATGGTGATCAAAAAATAACGGGGGGTTCCTTCATGTGCCCTTTGCTATACATTCTCTTCCTTTCAGTAACAAATAATTGAATATAAAGAATGACCATATCTGGCATATTTATCCATTCATTCATTATTCAGCTAGGATAGATAGATAGATAGATAGATAGATAGATAGATAGATAGATAGATAGATAGACAGACAGACAGACAGACATAGTCTGAATCATAAACAGTGCAGTAAATTTTAAATGTTTCTCTAACATTGAATGTATAGGTTGGTAAAGGAAATGCTTAAAATTTAACTGATTCAATGTCTTCATCTCTAAATAGGGGTAGTTTCAGTTAATAACTGTAAAGGAAGATAAGAAATAATAATGTTACTCATAAACTTAATGAGTTTTGTCCAAACTAAACAAGAATTTTTCTTAAAAATTGAACAAAAGACTGTTTACTTTCTTTATTATGATTAATTGGATTAATGATGCCTAAAAAACTTTAACAATATTTAAAATTACTTAACGTAATCCAAATTGATTTAACAACCTGAGTGTTTTGTCAACCATGAAGAAAAGATGTTAAATGATCCCAGGTTAATTAGCTTTTGATGCTTAACCAGTCTTCTAGATGCTTATCTAGTCTTTGAGCCTAAACACAGAACAAGAATTTTTAAAATTTTAGATATTTTTAGTTTGGTTTAAAGAACTAAATACACTAAACCACATTAAAGGAAGCTTAACTAAGTTTAATGGAGCTTGAAAATTTTAATGAAGTTTAAGTTTTAATGAGACATAAGACCCTCCTTCTAATTTAAGATTATGAAGATTTTTCTTAATATCTGGAAAGTACCTTAATTCCTAAGGCAATTATGAATGCAATGAAAATCTATTGATAAATTAAGATGACTTCTAAAGGATGCAATATACTTTTTGGACTGCAGGGAAAAGGCAAATTAGGGAACTGAAATTATGAGTATTCCAATAAAACAGTAGATGATATAATAAAGTCTTAGAATTTAAACAGGCTTTTTCTTGCATTTAATTTGATCACCTACCCAAGGCAGAATTTCTCTATATACTATCCATGATATATGGTCATTTAGCTGTAACCTTGAACAACCCCTGTGATCAGCTTACTACTGTACTCTACCAAGTATCACAATGGACTTCTGACCAACCATTTATGGTCAACTAATTATTTTACATTGAGATACAAAGCAGTATTATAAAGCCAGCTTGATTTTCATTTGAGTATTGACACCAGCAGTTACCAATTGCATTTATACATATAGATAGTAATTAAACATACTATTTAAGAACGTGTGTTCTAGACTTAGACTGTCTGAGTTTATAATGAAGCACCAATACTAGCTGTGACGCTCTGGGGAGTCATTTAATGCTCTCTGAGCCTTGATGACTCAAGATAATTTAAATGTCTTCATGGAATTGTACGGCAACGTGTGGACTATTGGTGAATCTGGATAAAGGATATTTTGGAATTCTCTTTACCATTCTTATACATTCTGAATATTAGGGAGTATTTCAAAATAAAAAAGGAAAACAAATATAATAAAAATAAAATGCAGCTCTTATGAATGAAAAATTGTGTTTTTATTTTGTTTTAGTCTATTCTGTCAATCTCTACGTTTTAATTGGGAGTGTTTAATCCATTTAAATTTAATGTAATTTTATGATTGATTTTTGTTGGCTATCTTGCTATATGTTTTCTATTTTTCCTCTGTTCTTTGTTCTTTGGATCCTTTTTCCTGCCTGTTTAAGTTAATTATTTCCATTTTTTGGGGGGAGGGGATTTCATTTTACTTTTTCCATTGTTTATATGTATACCTCTTTGTTTTAATGTTTTAGTGATTGTTCTAAGTACTAAAATAGTATCCTTAATTTATTAGTCTTTCTTAAATTAATATTAAACCAATAAAGGTATAATGTAACACGGTTATAGAAGTAATCTTCCATGTTACTCCCTTGCTTTCCTATGTGCTAGTTATAATGCAAATTATCACTATGTGTGTTATAAACCTCACAACAAAATGCTATTGTCTGTGCTTTAAACAGACAACTGTATTTGAAGAAATGAGAAAAAAATATTTTATATGTACTTATTTACAATTTATAGTATTCTTTAATCCTTCTTGTAGGTCTACCTTTCCAACTTGTATTATTTCTGTTTAGACTGAAAGACTGCCTCCAGCATTTCTATAACATACTCTGCTTCCCCGAAAATAAGACCAGGTCTTATATTAATTTTTGCTCCAAAAAAATGCATTAGGGCTTATGTTTAGGGAATGTCATCCTGAAAAAAAAATCATGCTAGGGCTTCTTTTCTGGTTAGGTTTTATTTTCGGGGAAACACAGTTCCAGAGTGAAGGCTATCCATATCTTTTCATGTCCTAATCAAAAATGAAATCCTCTGCCACCTGATTCTAATGAAGTTATAATCTAGAAGGTTTTTCTTTTGATATTTTTGATATTCTTTGCTCATTAGTTCTTTACTGCTGCTACAATCAAGTTGCTGGAAATTCTTTATGTTATTTTTAAATAATATAGTATTGGCTCATATTAAACTTGTACTTAATTACTCTTATTTAGATGTCTTATTTAGATAAGTCTACTGCAACAGAGACCAAGAAATCATGTTTTGCTGACTATTATAGTGATCTTAACCAAATTTAAAGGAAATATATCTTTCAGAGAAATGTTTTTAATAAAGCCAAGATTAATTTTTCTTCAAAATAACTTAAAGTAATTCATTTTAATAATATTCACATGTACTGTCAAGGATTGAACTAATGGTCTTCAGTCTACTTTTCCTTTTATTAAAAATGATGTCGACATTCACCAATATTCTATCACCTATTATAGTATATTGCCCAATATCTATCACATTTAAAAGATTACCAATAGTGATGTTACATTCACACCTTCAATGTCTGATAATATTTTGCAGTATTCTTCAAGGTAATTATCTTAATAACTGTGTAATTATCTTCATAATCTAAACACATTTCCTTCTAAGGAAGCAAATAACCTAAAACAAAAACAAAACACACAAAAAAAGCAAGAAAAAATAGTACTTATATGTTCTGTTTCTCTTTCTTTCTCTCCCTTTATTCTATTTGATAATTTTATATCATATGTTCCAAATAGGGATTCTTTCTTATTCTTGTCCCTGTTCTGAATATAGCCCTAAAAGGATTCATAATTTCATAATTCCTATAGCTTTTCACTTTATTCTTGTGGGATATTTTTATTTTATTATGGTTATATAATATTTCTTGCATCATTTTTAAATGCACATTTTATATCTGAGCACTTCAAAAAGCCTTGCATGTAGTCCCAGATACTTTTCCTTTTCTTAGTTGAAGTCTCCTGGATTTGAAACACCTAAATTTTATTTGTGAAATTTATTATTTAAATTGTGTTAATATTTGGAAAGTACCATATTATCATACTTACCTTTTTTAAAAATTAAATGTAAGGGTTTTTTGATCAAGTTATTGGTTTTCCCAAAATAACATATATATATTTTGTCTTTCCTAGGAGCAAATAATTCTGGAATCCAAGGCCAAGTTTCTGAAAATTAAATCCTGTTCATTAGCTATTTAATTTATGTATTTATTTAATCTTCTAAATGACACATCTTTCACCATAAAAAAATGAAACTATCATTAATCGTACACTTTTGGGCTGGGCTATTACGTATGAAAATGTAAATGGTGGTAATTAGCTCTATTTGTAAAAGCTCTTTATTGAGCACAATTTTCTTAGGCAAATGTATTAGCTCACTTTGATTCTGGCGAAGTATACTAAAAATATTTCACTCACCTCTACAGTTTTGCTGCACTGGTATCCTAATTACAGTTATGAAAATAAAATATTGTTATCAAAATATAAATTTTGCTTTCTACTGACACTTTCAAAGAGAGTATCAAGAGATGACAGATTAAGAACAGAGAAAGAAATAACAAATGAGAGAAAGATCAGAAAAATCTACCAAATGACCAAATAACCATTTGACCATAGGACCTGGTCCAAGCTCAGAGCCCCTAAACCAGCACCTAAACCTATTCCTGACATCTTCATCCTAATCTATTGAGCTGAACTATATTTCAAATAATTATATTTTTTTCTCCACAATTCCTTTCTCTTGTGCCCTTTATATACTCTTAGGAAACCTCTTAGCCATGGAAGACTGACAGATAAAGTAGTTTCTTGCAGAATTAGTTTTTCTATTTCAAAATTTAGGAAAAAAAAAAAAAAGAGTTGGAGAAAGGTATGAGAGATTAGGATGGAAAAGTAATTTGTAGATCAGAGTTCTTCAAGTAGGACATGAACAGGTCTTTCTATTATAAGGTCTACAGAGTTCATTGGAAAAGATTCAATACCCATCATGCCCCAAAATGTGAAATTTCCACTGACCCTTTATTTTTGAACTACCCACTATCCAACAGTCTTCTTTATTTTCTGAACTGAAATGAAACACTAACATGGAAATCATGTTTTTTATTTTTGGTTTATCTGTTTTTTATGCTCCCCCCCCCCCCCGACTTAGATGGCATTGAATTATCTCAACTAGTGATTTTCTAATAATACAAAACAATATTGGACTCTGATTATGATGTGCCTTTCTGTAGTTTTCTTAAGCTTTCTTGTGTTTGGATTTTATTGAGCTTTAAAATTCTCATCAAATTTGGAAAAACTTTGACCATTATTTCTTCTAATATTTTTCCTACTCTCTTTCTCTCTTTTGAGATTCAGTACATGTTAGGCCACTTAAATTTGTCCAACAGCACTTGGCTCCTTTTTTCAATTTTTAAAGTCATTATTTTCTCTGAATTTCATTTTTGATAATTTGTACTGTACTTTTAATTTAAGAAATTTTAAGTTTTGATTTCTAGTAGTTTTCACAGAATCTTTTTTTATAGATTTCATATCACTATTAAACTTGATCAAGTTTTTTTCCCCAGCTTCTCAGATATATGGAATACAGTTATGATAATCTTCTTAAAACACTTGTTATAAATTCTATCATGTATTTGTTCTGGGGATGTTTCTCTTGTTTTTTGTCTTTATTATGAGTTGTATTTTTCTGTTCTTTGACATGTCTGGTAATTTTTGACTGGAAGCCAGACATTGACCTTTTGAGGTGCTCTATGCATTTATATCCCCTGTATATCCTTGAGTTTTTTCTGGGAAGCTCTTAAAACCTCTTTGATCTTTTTAAGCATACTTTTAAAATTTATTATCTGGGAACAAAGCAGCCTTAATCTAGGGCTAATTTTCCCTAAAACTGAAGCAATACACCAGGCAATAGTCAATGTCCAACAAAATATAAGGTTTTTTTGGATTGTTGGAAGACCAATTTTTCCAGGCCCTGTGCAAACTCTCTGGATTGTTCCCTTTACTCATTTCAGACAGTTATTTTCCTGACCACACGTAGTTTTTACTCAGCTGAACACTCGAATGAGACCCTTCAAAAATCTCCAGAGTACTCTCTCTGTGTATCTCTTGCCTCTCCAGAACTCTGCCTACGACATATGAACACCTTGGCCTCCCCCGGCATTAAGATCCATCTCCTCAATTCAGAAAGTTCTCTAGACTCCTCCCTGGCCACCCCCTACCCTGTGCTTCATCATGGAAAGGCATAGGCAGTATGTTAAGGCAAAAATAGGATTCACCTCATTTTCCTCCCTCTCTCATAGCTTCAGGATCACCATCATGTGTTGCCTGGTATCCAATAATTGAGAAAAAAATACACACACTCATTTGTTTTCACATTAAAGTGCAAATCCTGATACCCTACTCCATCTTGACTAGAAGCCATAGTCTCTTGTGAGTTTGTATTTCATTTTGAAACTATCCCATATTTACAATGCATAATCACTTAAAAAGTACAAAAAAGTAGCTGGTGAATTATTTATATTTAAAGTATCAGAAACAGGCAACTGTGAGAATTTTTACCAAAAAAAAATAGGCTTAGTGTTTTATAAATGTAATAGTTTTCACACTGTTTCATAACTATTTTAAATGAATAGTCTTAAATGAGGTAGCATTCCAGCAGTAAAAAAAACATTTTTTTTTTCCTGGATGGCCTTTGCTACTGTCAGTGGTTTCAAATTTTAGCAGAAAATCTTCATACTTTTAAACAATAAATTCCAGCGATACTTTAAAAATAACAATATAGCATCAGTTAAAGTGCGGTAAGAGAACATTAGCTTAAATCTAATTGAAAAATAACTTAAAACTCACTTGCATTGTTCTTTGCATACATCATTTTAAGTTGTAACTCTTGTGAATTATTCCTAATATTCTGAGTACTGGATAATGGCAAATTTATACATTTTAAATGAAATATACATAGTCATATATAGACCAACATAAATATTATTATATTCAGTCTTCTAGAAAGTTGAATTAGAAGTCCATACTTTATATACAGTAATAATATTCAGTGTTACAATTATGAATGGATGGGAAGATAATTCTGTCTTGATGATGGGAATTTAATACAAGTTCCTGTCAGAACCTCACACAATCCTTATAAATATTATTTTAAATATTAGAAACAAAATGTATTAATATTATGAAAACATAGAATAATGCTTTTAGTATATTCTTAATTTGTAGGCATATTTCTCACGCAGAAATGATCTATTTTTAAGGGAGGTGAACTTAGCATCCTAATGTTTATTTACAAGACTACATGCTAATCAATTAATTTATATTCTAGCAACTTTTGGTCTCATTTAATTTGCTGTACAATGAAGTTCTTTAATATCTCACCTGTGCTTCTTTTTTCAAGGTGATAAATCTCAAAGGTAAATCAAATTAAGTTCTCTATGCTTTTTAACATCCTGTTTGGAAACTTGTGGTATTGTGTACAAATAATACACTAGAAATAGAAGGAAAAACATCAGCAGGGAACAACAATAAAATTAATTCTTCCAAGACACAGAAACTGAGATCAATAAATCTACAATGAAAGTATTAAAAAGAGTCAACAAAAACAAAACAAAACAAAATAGTCAGCAACCATCATTCTGTTATACCTCATCCTTTCTGGATAATGTTTATACCATTTCAGCAAGACCATTTCCTCAGGGCCAGATTTCCACACTGCCTTTGAAAATCACAAACGTAATATGGCCCTAGAAGTATTCCAACAGTATAAGCTCAGCTGTGTAATATACTCTAACTCCCTAGATTTAAAGTAATGTTTCTCTTCTCCCCTTTAGCACACCAATTCATATAAGTGAAAAAAAAATTGCTTTGTCCAACATGTCTCTGGTTCACATAGCACAGATAAAATGAAATTCAATTTACATCATTGTTTGTGCATTTTATGTTTTGTCCTATTTTGAAAATGTCTTTGTAACTATGACATGAAAAATACAATACAATTTAAGCAAATCCTGTTATGAATAATTCAAATATAAAATTGTATGAAATATAAGACAACATATAATGATTTTAAGAATAGTTCTGTCCTGGCATGAAATAATTAATTACCTACCATGCTTCATTTAAGTTCTTGAGAGAAGAAATTCAACTTCTATAATGTATTTATTATGCCTTGTTACATGTGGTTTGTAAATCTTTGACTAGAAGGGAGGGGATTCAGAATTTGAGACCACTGAATGACTGAAAATTTGAAGACAGAGAGAGCAGAGAGAACATGAAATGCAAGTTCTCCTCTGAGAACAGAAAGAATATGAAATGCAAGAATGAGGATGCTCAGTGCCACTTGTGTATAAACTTGTCAATTTGTATGTATGTACTGTATGTTTCTTACTAATATCCTATATTAAAAAGGATATTTAAATACAAGTAACCCCCATATCTCAAAAGTATTTACAATATTTTTAAAGTCTATATCTTATTTTTCCATTTTACAATTTATAAATTGCTATCATTTCAGGAGTATTTTTAAAGCAATAAAAATATTTGTATTTTCAATTTAAAAAATAATCAAAAGCAAAGAATGAAGCTCTGACAGCCATTCCAAATTTTGCACATGGTGAGCAAAGGTACCTTCAAGAATCAAACTTAATTTTCTTATTTTCAGAAGAAAATTTTGAAAACATGGAGATTTAATGGTTTGCCAATTACAGTCTGAGACATATTTAAGATTAGGACAAAGATGTCTAATTGCCAGTTCTAGTAATTAGTGTATGTGGTATCATTAAAATCCTCTGTTCAGTTCCCTCTAACTCTGCCTCCCACCTACCCATGTCTTTGTCCTGCATTCCATGGCTGCCCTCTGGAAATGGCAATACAATATCATTAATGGATATAATCCTAACGGAGGTTATGTCAAGTAGTCCTTAAGGAATTTTTCTCCTAAATAATACTGTATTCTTAATGCAGCTTGTTAAAATCAAATATCTAAACACAGAGGATAACATTCCAAGGAGAACAGCACCTGGTACTAAGAAATGTACCATACGGCTTCCATCCTCTACCAAACCATTCACTTGCACTACTATTGGAAGCATTTTGGGAGCATGTTCCGTGTTAAGCTTCTAATCACAGACTCAGCCAAGACGTTTCACACTGGCACTGTGAGAAAGAGGGGTGTAGGCTTGATGGGATCTGTAGATACAGTGAGAATAAAAATAATAAAGCCTTCGCTTAAAATTTGCAAAACTTTGACAGAATAACCAAATATAAATCAGATTTTGAGCAATACAAGACAACTATTATAAATCCTTAACATAATTCTGAAGTTTTTAAAGCAAGCTGCAAGGAGAAGAGGACAAAATCTGGGCCAGGTAATCAAGGCTTGAAAAGTATTGGGTTGGTACAAAAGTAATTGCAGTTTTTGCATTGTTGAAATTTGCCATTTGATATTGGAATACATTCTTAAATAAATGTGGTTATGTTATATACCATTTAAATGTATATTTCTCACTTTATTATTTTTTTTTGCTAATGACGTATTACTTGCTTTTTATTTTATATTTATTTTAGACTCTGGAAATGATGTTAGACAAAAAGCATCTTCGAGCAATTTTCTTATTTGAGTTCAACATGAGTCATAAAGCAGTGGAGACAACTCGCAACATCAACAATGCATTTGGCCCAGGAACTGCTAACGAACATACAGTTCAGTGGTGGCTCAAGAAGTTTTGCAAAAGTGACAAGAGCCTTGATGATGAGGAGTGTATTGGCAAGTCATCGGTAGTTGACAACGACCCATTGAGGGCAATAAAAAAAAAAAAAAAAAAAAAAGCTGATCCTCTTACAGCTACATGAGAATTTGCTGAAGAATTCAATGTCGGCCATTCTATGGTTGTTTGGCATTTGAAGCAAACTGTAAAGGTGAAAAAGTTCAATAAGTGGGTGCCTCATGAGTGGACCAAAAAAAAAAAAAATTTGTTGTTTTGAAGTGTTGTCTTCTCTCATTCTATGCAACAACAATGAACCATTTCATGTTTGGATTGTGATGTGTGACAAAAAGTGAATTTTATATGACAACTGGCAATGACCAGCTCAGTGGTTGGACCTAGAAGAAGCTCCAAAGCACTACCCAAAGCCAAATTTGCACCCAAAAATGGTCATGCTCACTGTTCGGTGGTCTGCTGCTGGTCTGATCCACTATAGCTTTCTGAATCCCGGCAAAACCATTACATCTGAGAAGTATGCTCAACAAATCGATGCGATGCACCGAAAACTGCCAACGCCTGCAGCCGGCATTGGTCAACAGAAAGGGCCCACTTCTCCATGACAATGCCCGGCCACATGTCACAAAAACAACACTTCAAAAGTTGAACGAATTGGGCTACGAAGTTTTGCCTCATCCGTTATAGTCACCTGACCTCTCGCCAACAGACTACCACTTCTTCAAGCATCTTGACAATTTTTTGCAGGGAAAACGCTTCCACAACCAGCAGGATGTAGAAAATGCTTTCCAAGAGTTCGTTGAATCCCGAAGCACGAATTTTTATGCTACAGGAATAAACAAACATTTCTCGTTGGCAAAAATGTATTGATTGTAATTGTTCCTATTTTGATTAATAAAGATGTGTTTGAGCCTAGTTATAATGATTTAAAATTCATAGTCCAAAACCACAATTACTTTTGCACCAACCTCACGATTATTGATACATAATAGACAGACATGAATCTACTGGAAAAAGTTTTGGCAGAACTTAGGCCATCAGGAAAAAACAAAGGGAGCATCATGGATGCCAAGTATGAGTACACAAATGAGGGACAATCTTTAAATATACCTAGAGCAGAAGGTCACAAGAAGACCATAAGGTCACAGACAAGAATAAATTGGGGCTATGGAATGAAAAATAGAGACAAGTGAGCCAGAAAATTTGTTTGAGATCTGTCACAAACAGGGGTCCCAAGTAGAGCGATGGAGCGATGTTGAAAGGGAACCCATTCCATGTGCAAGACATGAAGTAGGTAACTGACTATCCAACTTGATTTCAGATGCATGGGAGGTCCTAATATATTAAAACAAACAAACAAACAAACAAAAACCTCTTTCACTTATTGACTAATTGTTGATTTAATATTTACTACCTCTCACATTTGGCTTAAAGTTTTGATCCTCCATAGAAAATAAATATGTTTTCAATGCTTTTCTTTTTTTGTTTGTTTGTTTTTTGTTTGTTTGTTTCTAAAAAAATACAGAATGCTTCATGAATTTGCATGTCATCCTTGCGCAGGGGACATGCTAATCTTCTCTGTATTGTTCCAATTTTAGTATATATGTTGCCGAAGTGAGCACTTGTCAATTCTTTTCACCTCAGCAAGGTGACACTAAGATTTATGGTGAATCTTATCTTCATAAGTCTGGAATCTATAAGATTAGTAAACCAAACTGTGGTTTCTATACTGTATGTAAACCATATACCTTTCTTCCTATTTCAACATACCTTTCTTCCTATTATTGCATTGCGTACATGCTTCTATTTTTTCTGAAAATAATAGTGAATTAATATTTGTGTATTCATGTCTTCCTCATCTAATATCTTCATTTAAAATCCCTAAAGGAAGGTATTGCAACTTTTTATTCTTTCTCCTCAAAACCTAATATGGAATCTTATATATGCTAGGCACTGAGTATTTGTTGATCTGAACTTTACTAAAGGTAATTTTGTTCAAGAAAAAGAGTGAGTTTCAGCGATGTAAATCATATATTATTAATTCTCCTTATGGGCACACAGCCTGAGAAATACTTTATTTTTAATTTAGATAAGCTCTCCACTCTAAGACGGTTGCAATGTTTCAAATTTCACTGTCTTTGCTACAGAATTAATTGGTGTTAAGAATCCAATTATGTTTCTACTTCTGTTTGACTTACTCTTTGTCCTTGGATGCCACAACTTCTTTTTTCCTATATCTAAATTCCAGATAATACTATTGATTTTTTTTTGTGTGTAATGTAGAGTGATGCCCTTTATCCATTTTCAGTAGGGCATTATATTTGAAATACTTTTTTAGTAATGTTTTTTGATGCAATATTGAACGAGTTACCATAAGTTCCTTCTCGAATATTGTTATGCAAACATATATTTAAAAATAACATACATACAGAGTCTCACCTGCTCATCTTTCAGTCCAATAGATTGTATTTGTTTGGGATCTGGGGAAGAATTTGTACCACAAATTGAGTAGAGAGAAGACAAATTTTTTGTGTCCTTATTTACATCAGCAAGGTGATTGAAACAAATGAGCTCACAAATAAATATGGTTTATAAAGGGGTCTAAAAATTATTTTGTACAATTATAACAATTTATCAAGACACTAAAAGTCTTTGTCTGGGAACTCTTGGCTTCATGTAACAGTTTCATCAACTCATAAATATTTCCATTTTTGTCACTGTATTGCAATAAGATATTTTGATGTGGGAAAATTTAGATGAAGTCAGGTATGACATGGTTGATCTTATTTCAATCAGCCTATGCTAGCTTTTTTTTTCAAGTTCCATTTCTCTGAATAATATATTTTCCCTTCCAAAGAATATTTACTAGTGGCTAGAAATGAATCCATTCTGGGCTGCACAGACCATATCTTTAGATCTTTACATCCTCTTAGCTTCTTCTGATTAGCAACCAACTCCATGACCTTGGCACCTGCCACAGCCAATTGGACTAGGTGAACAGTTAACCAAAATTGGGTCAATTGGAATTTGTCTCCAAGGAATGTGAAGTCATTATCCAGATAGATTAAAAGATGCAGTCTCTGCACCGAAGAGTCTTATGTGGCTGTCACTGGGCTTCCATGAGCAACTTGAACAAAAAACTCTGATGCACAGGAGAAAGATAAAGAAGCTGACCCACAGAAGAAGCAGGGATGACAGAATATATGAACCCAAAAAAGAAAGAACAAGAAATGTGGATAATAGCTTTCTTAGAGTGTAACTATTTTATAGTTCTTGGTTCTTTTTCCCAGGACTCAATTTTGTCTGCTCTTTTACTGGAAATTAGGTAAATTTTCTAATTAGAAATGTTCTTCCTCACCAGAGTAGATTCAAGCTCATGTTTGCACTGCCAACAACTAGGACTATACAGGCCTCAGAGTGAATACTCAAAAATGGAATAAAATATGTATATATTAAAGATATTAGTTTGCTTTAGATACTTTGGTTCCAAGGAATAAAATTGATCAAATTTAGAACTCTCATATCTGATAGAATCATCACTGAGAGCCCCTGATATGGGATAAGTACTGGACCAATGGTTTTATATTATGTCATTTTTATCCTCCAACAAACCTGAGATTTATGTGCTATTTCCAGTATTTCACAGACAATGAAACTGAGACTTAAATAACTTTCCTAAGGTCGTAGAGGCATTAAGTAGTGAAGCCAGAATACAAACTCAGGTCTCTCCAACTCCAAAGCCTATGTTCTTTACATATTTAATTCACGTAAAAGTTGGTCAGGTTTGTTTCTTTACCCAGTTTATGACAAAGCTGTTTTTCCAGTGTAATGGTAGATTAAAACACTAAGAGAAAGACTACTGAGGATGGCTTAGAATATTTGTAATTATCAACTTGGGAAGTTAATAAAGTGACTGAATATGGAATTAAAGGACATAGAAACTTAGAACTAGCTAATTGCTAAAGACTAAAAGAGGATGAAATCACTGAAATGCAATTTAATTTAATATAGGAATTTATTTTGATTGAGCCTTATGGGGAGTAAAATGATTTCTTTTCAATATATTTAATTCCAATATTATTATGTTTTATGAAAATAAAGTTAGCAACTGTTTTGTTCCAAGATATGTACATAGTAGAATCTAAATATGTCAGGCACAGTGAATGGATAATTACCTTTATGACAAAGATCTGAAAATGATAATGCAGAGAAATGAGTATTTTACAACATTGTTGTAAAAACCAACACTACCAATAGCTACTATGCATTTGAGTAGATGTTTCTTATTAATATTAACATAGATTTTATCTCTGTCCAATACACATTTACCAACACTTGATATTTTTATCATTTTTAATTACAGACTTTCGATAAGAGTAAAGTGATCTCTCACTGTTTTAATTTGCGTTTTATGATTATGATTAAGGGAGTTTCCTTGTGTATTATTTAGCTGTGAAGAAGTCTGATCTATGGTAGTTTATCTCATTCATTAGTCCGTTATTTTCTCCATTGGAGTTTTCGTCTTTTCTTGATTAATACAAGTTATTTCTATACAACAGATAACAAATCCTTATTTGTTTTAAATGTAGCCAATAGCTTACCCATTTTTCAATGGTATCCTTCATTTAGCATAAAACCTTTGTATTGATAACATCATAGGAATTAGCTTCTTTATATCATAATTTGTGCTTTGGGGGTCTTTTCCTACTTATGGTCCACAAATCAATTTTCCTAATTTTCTTCTAAGAGTAACTTTGTAGACTATGGTGCAAATTTCACATGGTTTGTCCACAAACATATTTGGAATCTGCCTTTGAATCAGAAATAGGGAAGGTCCAGGCTTATTTTTCTCCAATTAGAGTCTGTTTTCCCCAATATCTTCTAACCATTGATTTTTGGTGCTGTTTCATAATATACTTTGTGTTTCCACATATGCATGTTTCTATTACGTTTCATTTATCTACTTGTCTCCTCTTGCCTAAAGATGATAATGGTCTTATAACTATAGCTTTTCTAAATGTCTTAATATCTGGTCAGTATTCTCATTTATCTTCTTAAAATAAACCTAGCAATCTATAGGTCCTTAGCTTTCAACATAAATTTCTGAATGATTTTGTTCAGTTAAATCACAGGTCCAACATAATTTTTTTGAAGTTCCGTTGAATTTATAAGCTAATTGGAAGAAAATTGATAATACAGAGGGTGCCAAAAAATGTGTACATATTTTAAGAAAGAAAACAGCTGTATTAAAATTGTAATAGTCAGTACATACCGATAACAAAAGACAAATACAAGTCACGTTTGACTTCTGCAGTTACAAGAGGTGTTCAAAGTGGTTACCATCAGCGTTATTTTAATACAGTTTTTTTTTTCTTTCTTAAAATGTGCATACATTTTTTTGGCCCCCTCAGTATTTGATGCATTTACTATATTATGTCATTTCACCATGAATGTGATATACCTCTTTATTTATTCAAATTTGTTTAAAAAACTTAATATAACAAACTTCAGTAAATATAGATTGTTCATTCTTGCTAAATCGGTTCCTGTTGTATAGCTTTTGTGGATTATTAGTTGATTTAGTTAATACTGCTGGATTTAAATATATATAAAGTATAAGGTATATTTCTGTTATATATATCATATATTTATGTACATAAACATACGTTATGTGGAAGATATACTATATGATATCACATGTCATATATCGTATATAAAGGTGGGACCTTCATGTTGGGATTAGTGCTCTTATAAGCAGCGATGCCAGAGAACTTGCTTCCTTTCTCTATCTCTGCTATATAAGGACACAGCAAGAAGGTGGCTGTCTGCAAGTCAAAAAGAGAACCCTCACCAGGGAACCAAATGGCCAGCATCTTTCTCTTTGACTTTTCAGCCTCCAGAACTGTGAAAAACAAATTCCTGTTAAGCCACTCAATCTACGATATTTTGTTATGGCAGCCTGAGCTGACTAACATAGATGTGGGTATCAAGAAGTAGGGTGCTGCTATAACAAATATCTAAAAATGTGAAAGTGGCTTTGTAACTGGGTACTGGGTAGACACTGGAGGAATTCTGAGGTAAATGCTAGAAATATAGATGTTAAGGGTGATTCTGAGTGAACCTCAAAAAGGAAAAAAAAGAGAGCTGAAGAGAAAGCTTCCTTCTGCTTAAGGAATACATAAATAATCATAAAAACAGAATATTTGTAGAAACATTTACATTAAACACCATTTTAAGGTCTCAGGTGGAAATGAGAAACATGTTATTAGAAATTATAGGAAAAGCAATCCTTGTTCTAAAGTGGAAAAGAACTTGGCTGAATTGTGTTTGTGTGGACATTTAGGAGAGGAGATTTCTAAGCAAAGTGTTGAAGATGTGGCTTGGTTCCTCTGACTACTTATAGTAAAATGTGAGAAGACAGAGGTGAATTAAAGAAGGACTTGTTAAGCAGAAAGGAACCAGACCTTGAAGATCTGGAAAATTCTCAGCCTCTCCATATTGCAAAAGAAGTGGGAAAGCTTATTCAGAAAAAAAATACCAAGCCTGTGACTAAACTATCATTTGATAAAGAGATTTTGGGATTATATAAACAGAAACATTGTAAATTTGAATTGAAGGAGTAAAACAAAGAAAGGCTATTGGGCTTCTTAGATTCTACAGGACAGGGCAGTAAAGCTATTCAGCTGTGAACATGCACTATTCAAGAAAAAGGACGAATCACCCTGAACAACAACAACAAAATGTTTGTAGTTACATAGAACAGATTTGTGGTTGCCCAGAGGTTGGGAAGTGGGGGATGGACAAAATGGATGAAGTGGGTCAAAAGGTACAAACTTCCAGTTAATAAGATAAATAAGTCCTGGGAATTTAATGCACAGCATGGTGACTATAGTTAATAATACTGTATTGCATATTTAAAAGTTGCTAATAATATTGTATTTCATATCTGAAAGTTGTTAAGAGAATAGATCTTAAAAGTTCTCATCACACAAAAAAATATGTGTGATGATGGATGTTAACTAGGCTTATTGCGATCATTTTGCAATATATACAAATCATTATTTAGTATACCTGAAACTAATATGTTATATGTCAATTATACCTAAAAAATAAATAAATAACCCTGATGACAATTCAAAGATCATTAAAGCTGCCACCACTCCAGTTTCAACAGTACAGTTGGCATCTGATTCCATATTAAAACTGTAGGGCTAAAGTCTTCCAGAATCTTCAGGGCTGGATCCTCACCAGCAAGAGCCTTGGGGAAATGACTTTCACCTGGCAGAGTTTTGAGGGCACAACCTTTACCCTATTTTCCTGAAAGACAGGATAGATAATTTAATATAGCCTATCATCCTGTTGTCCCCAAACCTTTCCATGGCTTTCTACCCTAGTAAGTTATTTTTTTCCACTGGGCTTTTAAAAATGCATTCCATATTAATAAAGACTTATTTATGAAAAAATAAACATTAAGTTCTTAAAGAAAATACAGTGAAACATAGTTATGGTCTTAGGATAGGAAAAAACGTTCTTAAACCAGATCGTCTCAAAAAAATGTGAGTAATGTTAACTTTTTTGGATTGTGCCAGACAGGCAATGAAGGGGAAAGTCCAGTACCAATTCACCAGTTTGTTTTTCTCACTGTATTGAAATTTAGATTATTAGTTCAGAAAGAATCAAATGAAGATTTACCCAGAAAGAAATCATGTCTCATTTTGGCAAGTTTCTCAACCATTTTGACCATGAAGGTTTGAAGACTAATAAGCAAATTCTGAACTGTATCTGAAGTTAATTCATACCCTGAGGCTCAGAATCCAGGTAGCAGTTACACAGTGAGGGCAAATGAACTTGATAATTACCCCTTTGTTCCAATCTTCTTCTCTTCCTCAGGAATACATAGGTTTTTGCAGCAAGGAACTTGCAGTGTATTAAAAATTCCTCTGGGGACTTCCAGGTTTGTGAACTCGTTCAGATTGGCAAAAGTCGGGGATGGAAATTCCAAGACCCTTCGCACATACTTTGCTTTATGTGTCTCTTCATCTGGTGGTTGATTCTCAATATGCTCAAGCGCTCACCTTCCTCTGCAGATTTACCTGTAATGAGCCGGGCCTCCTTTGGTCCACCTGAGTCTTGGGCCTAGTGTTAGAGCTGGTGGGCGGAAACTCAGGAGCGCATCCTGGGCCTAGGCCAATCCGCAAGTAGGAACTACAATTTCTGGAGACCCCTGCAAACTGCAGAACACGTCCACGAAGAACCTGTGCAGTGGTGGGGGCTCCGCTCTGCTGTTCCCGCCAATTCCTATGGTAATCCCGCTTGCGTTGAGTTCCGCTTAGTATTGAGACATTTTGTGTCTCCAAGCTGCCTCAGCTTTATTACTTTAGGCTTTTCCCCTACTCACAGTACTATCTCTTGCCCAACTGTAGCAGAATAATAAGGAATTACTTTAAATATCATGAATTTCATTCACATTGAAAGACGATATTTGTGTTTGCTACCAATCCTTCAGCCAGAGTGGAAAAAGAGATGCAACAAATGAGTCCGTACAAGATCGATATCGGCACAGTATGTCCCCACAGACCCAATCAACGCAATATAGTGAAGCTGGGAGCTTTCCAGGCTGGGGTGGAGGGGCGGGGGTTGGGAGTTCTGGTGTTTGACATTGGCATGGAAGACTGACTATGTGAGGAGATGTTGCAGTTCTGCAGACGTGTTCTAAGGGCCCGACCCTCATGACAATAGCCATTCACAGCATCAATTGAACATTGAGAAAGGACTTTGGATTGAAGCGTTGTCATGCGGGGTGTCATGCGGAGTCCCTAGTCCCGCTCCCCACATAAGAACACAGGATATGGTGAGGCCAAAAAGGAACACTCATGGAGCCATGGATAGGAGAGTCACACCACTACAGCCTCGCTGGCAGCTGGGTTGGAGACACAGGAAGCAGGAGCCATACTATCCGCAACCTGCTGTCCACTTCTCTGCCAACCAACCTCACTTGCTAGCTGCAATCTGCCGTGCAAACTGCAATCCACTCTTACTAGGTCAGCCACCATCTTCTTGCTAGGCCCCATCTGCTGCTAGCATAGCCACAGCAGTTATATTAGTGGCCAATGGCTCACTAGTTACTGTTGATGGCTAACTAGCCACAGCTGATGGCCATCCAATCACAGTTGATCACCATTTACTACCTGAGCCAGCACCTTTCCATGTGAGGCCGAGAGCCCAGAAACTGCACTCCTGGCTCTGTCCCCACAAGTATCATCTCTGGATATATTCTGGAAGGAAAGGTGTTCATTGTTGGGTCAGTGATGAATCAGAAAACTGTCTTCTGAGGTACATTCTGGAATAGTTGAGTGAGTTTTGTAAAGCATGGACAAAAGATAAAAAGAACCTAAGTAAAAAAAGTCACCCTTTATCAGAAAAATCTATAAACATAATGAAAATGTACTTTGAGGAATATGCCTTGATTGATCAAGATATTCTTGAAAATAAAACTGGAGTAAGATTTTAGCCCTGTTCCAAAAACAATTCATGATGAACTTCAACAAAACTTCCAAAAGCATCACAATTCACTTCAGTGTTTGGAGCATCTGAAGAAGGCTGAATTTCTGTGCCTATTGATTTACAGAAAAGTGGATAAGTTTGATCCATTTACAATTCCAACAAAAAGCTCCACCTGCCATAAATTGGATGCCATTTCCACTAATGAAGAGGAAAACAAAGCTGAATCTGATATCATACAATGAATCATAGATTATAAAAAGACAAGTCTAGCTTTTTTTTGTAAAAGTTTTTGAAAAGTTTTTTGAAAATCTGGATAAATCGCAAAAAGGAGATCATCTCAAGGAGAGTGATTTAGAAAATTCCCTTTCCTTGAGAAATAATTATGTTGAAAAGATTCCTGAGACCACGAAAGGAGAGTGTCAAGTTTCCTGGAAGGAGCAATAATGGAAGAAGTGGATTGCAGATAAATTTGTAAAATTTAATATTATACAAAGAGAATTCTAAGGTTTCTGATATAAATATTCAGTTCTACTGGTTTCCAGAGGTAAGTGAGCAGTAATATGTCCAAGACTTAAATGTCAGGTCACTGGATGCAGCCTCCATACTTCTAGAGTGAATGTTCTAGGTGAATGAGGGCTTTGTCTTTAAGTCCTAGACATACAAGGTAAACTATACCTGGAGTGTGTTTCCAGTCACTTTCTAATTTTGCTTACTGATATTTTTATTGGTAAAACCCCACTGCCCATCTTTTAAAAATCATGTTAAATCATGTTAAACTGGGTATCTAAACCAAAACTTCAATTCAAAAGCTATGGGTTACTAGATTACAATTCTGGGCACTATACATTGCAGCTGTAGCTCTTCTTTCCTCAGAGAACCATAGGATTAATCTACCTTAAACAAGTAGTTTAGAGAAAAAATAACCAACTTGACCAACATAAAATCTGTTGTAGTTGTTAAAAACACTTGAACTTTCTATATATTTATATACTTAAATTTAATTTAAAAGTTTTTTTCTTCTATGTTTAATTTTGTATGATAGATTTTGAAGTGTCAAATTTTTTTTGCCCGTTCTGATTTACATTCATTCTGGTTTACATTCTGTTTTCTGAGAAACATTGAGAAGTAAGCTATTGGTCTGGTGCTTTCCATGACCTATGAAAATTTTCCTTTCTTTGCATTTCCTTCAACACTGTTTTTTTCTAAAGCCACATAGTCTTTTTACTTTTGCTTTTTATAAAACAAAGTATAATGCCATCAACAAATACATTGAAATGCCTAGCATTTATTTCTCTTTTTTAATTTTTAAAGAAATATTGAAGACTATTGTGCAAAAAAATAAAAAAGAAATCTCTCTGGATTGTGGTCTGTATATGAGTGTCAAGAATATGATACAGTGAAAAAAACAAAAATCAGAGTTGATTTGGTTCGGAGAAAACCCAGATCAGTGTGCCTTATGAAAAGCATTAGTGAGGTTTTTGCCCCACCTACTGTCCTATAGTAGGATCACACGTTGGAAATAAAAACTAACCTTTCATGGATAAGACTCAGATTAGGCAGAGAGCATAAAGCTAGGCACTTAATCAAAGCAGGTACAGTCAAGGGATGTTACTATGTTTCTTAGTTACTGTCCTGAGAAACAGGCGTGCGAGAGAAACCATTCTTAGGTCTAATGAATTTGCCAAATATTTACAGGGCCAATAAATAGAAGTACTCATTCATATGCTAGCTTTAAAAATAGGAAAATTTGAGATGATAGAAACCCTGAATTGGTGGAAATAAGAATAAGACGGTGATGGAAGTCAATTTGGCAGTAACACCTGGGAATAAAAACGTTTGCACATATTTAAAGATAATTTTACATATGCAGGAATGAGTTCATATCATGCTTTTTTTTTTTTCTTTTAGTGAAAGTGGAAGACTTCAATACACCCATTTGGAATTGGATTCAGATAGTAGACAAAAAAAAAACAGGTAAAGACATAGAGGCTATGAATAATGCAATCAGTATATTTAATTACGTAATTGTAGGTATATATGTGGGGAGGCTTAAGTTCACAAGTGGGGAATAATTTTTATTGTATATCTATGAAACATTTACAAAAATTAATCATGCACTTTGCTAAAATGAATATCTTAAATCCAAAAATTTAAGTGTTTATCACATTCTCAAAATATACCAAAATTAGAAAAAAATAATTTAAAATGTATGCTAAATATTTGGTAATTAAGCACACTTAACTCTTGACTCAGAGGAAACAATGAAATAAAATTAAAAACTAAAAAAGCAATGAAAAGGAGAATGTTTTATAATAGACCTAGGGGATACAGAAAAAGCAGGATTGAGAAAAAAAAATTGTACCCTCACAATACTTTATTGTTAATGAAGATGAAAAATAAAGGAGTTGATATTTACTTTAAGCTATTTAAAAAGAATAACAAATTCAAAGAAATGAGGGAAGAGAATTGTAAAGATGAAAAGGGCTAATATGCTTAAAATATTTTATTAAGAAATAATACTGTTTCCCCAAAAATAAGACCGGGTCTTATATTAATTTTTGCTCCAAAAGACGCATTAGGGCTTATGTTCAGGAGATGGCCTCCTAAAAAAACCATGCGCTAGGGCTTATTTTCTGGTTAGGTCTTATTTTCAGGGAAACACGGTAGTATAAAACAAAAACATGCCTATTTGTGTCTTGTTGGAAGGACCAAACACAATACTATTTCAGAGTCATCTCAGCAAAGTTTTCAAAGTCTGACTGCCTCATAAACTCAAATCAGAGGCAATTTAACATTTCAATCATTACCTTTTTCAAAATGTATAGATACTTCATCTAATTTTGAATTTCCTTAAGTGTTTCTTACCACCTAAGTAGATATTTTGATATTTTACATATCTCTGCACAGATGTTAGGAGTGATTGCCAGACTTCCTTTGTATAGGGCCCAAAAGTAAACATCTTAAGCCTTGTGAGCTGGATGGTGTCTAGTGTCTGTCCCAACTACTCTGCCATTGTTGACCAAAAGCAGCCATAAATTGTATGCAATTTATGTAAGTGTGGCTGTGGTCCAACACAAATTTATTTATAAGGAAAAAGAAAGGGATTTGATGTGAAATTTGGCCTGTGAGCTATGTTTGCTAGTCCTGAGTTAGAGTCAAATAGTGATTTCAACAAGTACATGAGCACCCATTGATCTATATGTGAATATATAAGCACTTTTGGTTCAAAATGAAGATATTCATCTGAGAATAAAAATAATGATAATAATAACATAATAATAATTATAATTACTATTATAGCTATCATTTTGGTAGGGCTTTTCTACAGGTCAAGCATTTTATATAGTATTTTACATGTAATTTCTCATTTAATTATCTACATCAACCCTGTAAACAGGTTCTGGTATCATTGCCCCTTTCCAGATGAAGACACTGGGATTTTGACACTTAATGATATTTTTCCAATGATCTAATTGAAAGGTGACAGTTTGGGATTTAAAGTCATGTCTGCTGAGTCCAAGCTCCATAGAAATACTTGGAAGTCAGGGTGTCAAACATCCAGTACTTGAGGGTATTTTTCCTAGAGGGCAGGGAGCTATTTCTCCACTTCCGCTCTATTTCCCAGGAACGCTTCATCCCATTCTCCTTTCCCACCTTGCTCCAACATTGAGTTCTCACTGTCATAGAAATGAGCTTTTAGATTAAGTCTGCGATTCCTTGAATCACATAATCATAAGGTTCAGACCCAAGCGTTATAATATAGGTAGAATGGACCCAACTCTCTCTTGTCCTTTGGAGAGAACTGTGTGTAGGCACATCAAATGCTTATTCTTGATAATTCCGTGGAGCAAGCTGAAGAAGCAGGACTTGTTTTAGACAGAACTTGTCCACCTGCAATGTGATGGACAGGTCAGAGATTTGAGGGTCTCATTTTTAGGCTCAAAATAAATCAGTCCAGGTTTACCAGTAAAAATTTTGAGCCTAATTTTAATACCGATTGGCTCCTTGTCTGACTTCAATTGGTTAAGTTCCCAAAGATGAGAAGAGTGATTAATTAGGCTCACTCAAACCTCCTGGCTATAGGAACCATAGAAATTACAGTACAGGCGTAAGGCTACTTGAGAGCAAGTCCAGATTGTTTCTGGAATGTTATCATCTGCCCAGAGTATATCCAAAGGCAGAGTAACTCCAAAACCTGCTGAATTTCCCTCCACTTGGCAATGCTTTAAGAGAGCTTCTTAAATGATTGCCTATAATGACATTAATGCAAGACTAACACATTAGCAGTCTGATTATGAAATAGGTTGGAACCTAACCTAATGAGACAATGTGAAATTGCAAAGGACTGTAGAATTAATTACAAGGGTCAATGGTAGTCATCACTTAAATGAACTGTTTGACATGATGAAATTCAACTACAAAGTTATGATTGATGCAAGGACAAGTACATAAAAGGAACAGTAGTTACCAATTCTGTTTCCACCAAATTCAAATGTTTATATAAGAAGTAGTTAATTCAGGCACAAAGATACCTTCTTTAACTGAAAAAAAAAAAAATGATGTCAGACCAATAAGTTACTGAAATGATGAAAAAAATCTTATTTTTTCTAGATTTTTAATCAATATTTAAATTGGCTTCTTCTTTTAGATGCTTGAGTTCTTGCCTAACCCTGTTGCTCAGGACATTCAGCAGAACTATGCTTTCCATGCAATCAGGCAGAAATAATAGATTCTCTTGGCATTATCTAGTGAGATCATGGCCTGTTAGTTTGCACTCTGCATCTACTAACAAAGCAAAACTTTGTTCACGCTGTGAAAATTCTCCCTGTATAAGTGTAACAGGGGTGAGAGGGATATCTGGTAGGTAGAAGGTTTGTTCTTAACTTACTTTGAGGACTAAAACATGGTAATCACCCATCATTTAGCAAACACAATCAGAAGGTACTTTGGAATTATTCCCAGTTTATCTACATAGCATGAGTAATAATATATTAAGAACATAGATTTCTCTCCCAGTCTGTAGGATTTAAATATAAGATTATGCCAAGATATATTTATATCTTTCCCCTATTATTTAAATATATATTCAATTAGTCTTGGAAAGTTTCTGACCAGTAGATAGATAGATTAGATGTACAACATATGGGAAAAGGTAAATATCTATTAATTGGATACAAAGGAGAAATTAAGTATTTAAATTATGGGTAAATTAATGGAAGACTGTACTACAGTGGAAAATAATACAATTTCAAATGTTAATTGTAGTTTAGGATATGGATAAAAGGGAGTAAGTAACACAGAGGAAAGTAAGCATAGCTTCTAATTTGCAGAAAAGTTTGTTTTGAACAATATAATTCCAGAATGTCTTTTATAAGTAAAATTTGTATATCAAACTGATAGATACATAAATATAACATTAACTCTCAGGAGCCATTGTCTTTTCTCTCTCATCATCTTAAACAATGGAATGAAAAATTGGTACTTTATGAGTTAAGCATGTATCTAAATCAATGTCTACATCTATTTTCCTCCACATTGCCTCTTCTCCATTCTGCTATCAATCTCTTACTCCTACAGGGGTAATCCAGTTTTGAAAAACTAAGATATACTGAAACCACTTAAAGCATCTCTGGAAACAAAACAGAACAGGATAACCTTAACTTTAGAATGTTCTAAGAATTGCTTCATCTCTGTCCTCATCAATAGCAAAATAATTGACTTTGAGAAGAATCAGTACTAGTTCTTTTCTCCTTTGCCAATCTTAAAATGAAAAAAAAAAAAAGTTATGGACACACTGTAAGGGTATTAGATTCCCTAATTTGCTGTTGTAGCAAATTACCACAAACATAATGGCTTGAAACAACACTAATTCATTACCTGATAGTGTGGAGATCAGAAATCCTAAAATTGATATACAGAGATGCTACATTTTTTTCTGGAGGCTCTAGAGAACAATCTGTTTGCTTGCCTTTTCTAGCTTAAGAGGCCGCCTGCATTCTTTGGCTCCTGGTCCCTTCCTCCATCTTCAAAAACAGCAGAGAATGTTCAAAACTATCTGTTGCTAACATCCCTGCATCCCTCTTATAAGGACCCTTAAGATTACATTGGACCCACTCAGATAATCCAGGAGAGCTCCCCATCACAAGATCCTTAGCTTAATCGCATCTGCAAAGTCCCTTTTGCCAGGTAAGAAAACATACGGGTTCCAAGGATTGGGACATGGACATTTTTTGGCAGGAAGTGGGAGAGGATGTTATTCTGTCTAATACAGTAGCATTTAGAAACTTGAGTTTAAATTTAATGAGGAAGAAAGCAATAAAGATGAAAAATAGAAAAAAAGACCCTTTTGGAAATAGTTTGTTTATTCCTTATCACTATGTAAAGCTACAATGAAACAGGTCAATATAATTCCTACTGGATATTAAGTGGGAAACAAGTTCTGTTAAGGCAGAAGTTGGCCTTTTTGGAGAGTGTTTTTTAATCTGGACCATGATATATTTAAATAATTTATAAATTATTTTTCTCTTCCCATTATCTGCCTTATTGCCTTCTACAGATATGTAAATAGAAGCCAGAGGAAAACCATAGGAAAAGAACTTCACATTTAAGAAATTTTGTACAAGTTATTTATTTGACCAGCTTCATGATTATATTCTAGTCCAAGGCCCACCACTTCATATGTAAATTATGATAAGTGTCTAGTTACTAGTGTTTTTTCAAGGCTGTCACCTAGTCTATCCTACAGGTTATTCTTTTTAACACATGCCATTTAATGATCACTTTGTTGCTTCAGCCCCTTAAATCATACCACTTGATGGACTGATTTGTTGTTTAATTGTTCCATTCATTTGCTCATTCTACTGGTATTTTATTGGTCATTTTCTAGAGTTTGTGTCAGATGTTTGGTGAGGGAGTGGCAAGCACAAATAGAACACACACACACACACACACACACACACACACACACACATGTTTTCACAGCCTTTCCCAGGCTGACCACCACTGGGGGACAGAGCCCAGAAAGCAGTTTCCAGGCTCTCGGCCTCACATGGAAAGTGCTGGCTCGGGTAGTAGATGGCCATCAACTGTAACTAGTTGGCCATCAGCTGTAACCAGTTAGCCATTGGCCACTGATATAACTGCCGTGGGTGAGCTAGCGAGCATGGATTGCAGTTAGCAAGGGGTTGGTTGGTAGGCAGAGAAGCGGACGGCAAATTGCACATCATGTGGAGCCTGCTTCCTGTGTCTCCAACCCAGCTGCCAGTGAGAATGTAGTGATGTGACTCCCCTGTCCATGGCTCCGTTGTTGTTCCTTTTAGGCCTCACCATATCCTGGATTCTTGTGCAGGGAGCAGGACCAGAGACCCTGCATGACAAGACTAAACTTACTTTTATTTATTTTAAGGTCGCCAGACAATTTTTTCATTCATTCACTTAATAAATTATTAATGAACTAAAACCATGGGTCATATTATGTGCTAGGGTCCTTGAGATAGTAATGAAGATAAAACAAACTAGGTTTCTATCTACATTTAGTTTTATTCAGGAAGAAGGACAAACATTGATTGACTACTCAGCCATGTAAATGTTAAATCGTTAATGTGGCAATGCTATCATTGTAAAAATAGAGGAGCTTGATCTGCTCAGGATGGTCTACAAAGCTTTCCCTGGGACCTGAGGATGATTAAGGGAGGTAGTGCTGCCTAGTCTAAGAAACGGAGTGTGGCTGGGGTGCACTCAGTGAAGTGCTAATTGGAGTGAAAGCAAAATGGAGGCGTAGAAAGAGGCCAGACCAGGTAGGGGCAAGAGAGTCTTATTAATGATTTTGGCCTTTGTCTTTAGGAGAAAAGGGCTGATATAGTCAGTTTCATATAGTAAAATGATTTTTTTTCTGAGGCTGCTTGAAATAGAAAAGACTATCTGGATAGACCAGTAGGCGGCTGCTGCATTAGACCTGGTGAGAGCTGGTAGTAGCTAGGAAAAGGGTAGTGATGCTGTAAATGTGGGTGAGAATATGGAGATGAAAGCTGTAAGAGTGAATCAACAGCTTCCATTAGTGGTAGAATAAATGTGAGGATTCAGGAGAGGAAGTGCCACAGGTGACTACTAAGTTTCTGACTTGGGTATCTAGCTGAAGAGATAGCAGTTGTGTTCCTGGGAAGACTGGAGAGAGCTAGAAATTGGTGTTGGACTTATTTTTGACTCTGGCAAATTTGTCCTCAAAAGGAAAGCAAAATATATCTAGGATTAAAATCTTCACCCTAGTGATACGCCAAGAGGACTGATTAACTATGAACATGTACTATAGAATTGACTGTTGAAAAGCATAGAAGTGGACCAGATTGAAGTTGTGATTTGGGGGAAAATGTTGTTTATTAAGATAGAAGACATAAAATATTCTGTGCAATGTTTTTGTTTGTTTGTTTGTTTGTTTTTGTTTTTGTTTTCATTGCATAGAGAAAGCCAGGGAAGCTGCACTGTAAAATTGCAAACTAAACAGTATTTTCAACCCAACCTGCATGCAAACCCAATTTCCAAAGCAGTAGGAGCTTTTTGGCGAGGAAGAAACGGTCAATATTAGACATGCCTGGATGAATTTATAGCCACTATGCTGCCCTGCTGGCTGAGGCTGGAGACTTGGCTGCTGCTATAGAATTTGAAGATAGTAAGGGCTGTTTTCTACAAGAGATTGAAGACATGAGTAGCTAATTTTGTACAAAGAAGAGGAGAAAAGGACTTTGGGTTAAAAGAACAATAACCTCTTGTTATAAAAGAAAGATGAAAACTATTAAAGAAGCAAAAAAATGCTGCTAATTTTTGTGAAGGGCTACAGGGTCAGGCAATGGTACACAATATTTCAGCAGAGGATGCCCTCATTACTCTAAAGGTAGTACATACAGTAACTTGGATTCAAATGCATAATTTATAACAACTCTTTGAACAAGAAGGGCAGAAATTATCTGAGTAAGAGTTTAAAGAGAAAAAACTTCCACTCTGAGTGGCAAGTTAAGGAGTCAATATTTTGGAAGATCAATACTAGTTGAATCAAAACATGGCTGAATCTCTCTTCAGGAAGAAATCTGTCTTAATCACACATCTTGATTACTTGGTAAAGTTAGTGAAGAACAAAGGGAAAAAGGGGGAGAATGGTGACAGGACTCTAGGACTGAGAAAAAAGCAGACAGATTTGAGGAACTAGATGCCATGCAGATAAGCCTCAGTTTCTTGTAGAAAGACAACACAAGCTCCCAGTGGGTTGTTGTGCCAATCCCTGTCTCTAGGATCATGACAGCAAGCTTAGGTCACAGCTGAAGAGAACATTACTTACATTTCCCCCCGCTGAAATTAAGGTTTAGTACAAGATGGAAGACTGTGATCCTTAGGGACCCATGCCCTTACCTTGCACAGAACCCTACTTGAAGAATGAATGATTTAATTATGAATCTGCTGAGTAAACTGACACATTTCAGTATACCTACATGAGTGCTCAAAAAAGCATGTGGGCAATGTGTTGTGAGCACAGAGGGAGTGATTCACCCTATCTGGACAACTTACTGAAGTTAGCCGGAGTTTGTATATAATATATATACCTTGATATGTGTTATATATTAACTTTTAATAGAAACAAAACAAATATCTTATTCAATTTCTTATATATTTTTATTTTGTATCTATTAAAAGTTAATATATAATATATATCAATGTATCTAAATAGCCCATTCGACAAATTGTCAAGGAAGTAAGCTAAATGAAAATGAAAATAAAACAAACAGAAACTTAGAGTGCAGCTAAAGCAGTGCTAAGTGAAACTTATAAGCTAAAGTGCATATTGTGTAAAAAGAACAAAGCCTGAACATTAATAATTGAAGAATCCAGCTAAAGAAGCTAGAAAAAAATATCTGAAAATCAAGCCAAAATAAAAAAGAAAATAAATAATACAGGTCAGATGCACAAGCCATGAAACAGAAAACAAATGAACAATTGGGGACAATAAAAACATTTCAGTTCTTTAAAAAGACTTAAACTTTGAAAAAAACTGATCAAGATAAAAAGTACATTAGTGAATCAATAATTTAAAAATGTGGTATCACCACATATTCTCCAGGTATAAGAAGATAAGGAGAGAGTATAATGCATAACTTTATTCCAATAAGTTAAACATTTAGATGAATGAACAAATGTCTTAAAAATGTAAATTTCCAAATTTGACATGGGAAGAAATGGAAAACATGAATAGCTCTTTACCTATTTAAGAAATTGAATAAGATATTAAAACCATTACCCTAAAGAAAATACCAGGTCCAGACAGTTTCACATGTGAACTTTTCTAAATATATCCATAAACTCTCTCTGAAAATAGAAAAACGACTTAAATTATTTTATGAGGTCAGCATACCCTCAAATCCAATATGTGACAAGGATATTATAAGAAAGACAAATTACATGCTCTCTCATGTCTCTCATGATCATAGATGCAAAAACCCTGAGCAAAACAATAGTAAATTAAATCCAATAAAATTTACAAAGGAAAATACACCATGATCAGATTGGTGTATTTGAAAGAATGTAAAGCTGGTGTGACATTAAAAAGGAGTTTTTTCCTAGACTCCTTTTTCCAAGCCAGGGTTACTTTTCTTAGATGAATTCTGAATCATTTGCTTCTTTTGCTTCTTGATTTTCCCAACTTCATTTTTTTTTATATTATCATGCTTTTGTTTCCTGTGCCTTTCAGAAGTCTTCCTAGTCTTAAATAGGGATGCCTATCAACCACAATTCCAAATCTTCCAGCAATACTCTGGCAGCTTTGAGTAAAGAGTGTTGAGCATACAACTCTCCCTAGTGGATCTATTTCTGAATTTCCTAACTCAGCCTTCTGTTATGTCTGTATGACTTTCCATGCTCCTCCAGTGGAAACTGAACAAACTCCTACACCCTTTGAGACTTGGATTAGGACTGAAATTGTTATTAAACATTACCCAGCCAGCCATATTATCTTAGATAGGATTTCATAGAACATAGAATCTGAAGTAAATGTCCTATGCCTAATTTTTATTGGTGATTCAACCCTTCGGGAGCTGAGGTCTGAGGGACTGCAATCATCTATTAAAACATAAGCAAATAGCTTTTGCTTCAAGTTCTGACTCCTATAAAAGAAGACAGAATAGATATAGAAGGGTGCATTGCTGAGGCTGCCCTAGAATTGTAACAAGGATTAGGTTTTTGCTTTGTCTTGCTGGGTATTTTCATAGAAGTATGGAACTACTACATCGCAAACAGTCCAAACCAAGAGGATGTTGACAGGGAATTTCTTCTGGTTCTGGATGCCTACACCTCACTGGTCAGTGTCTTCCCCTAGAGAGGATTAATTTGCTCTCATTTCCATATTTCCCACCTGACTGTTTCAGCTACCATCAGGAAGCCAAATCCCTCTGCCTGCTGAGTGGAACTTTCTTTGAAGTGGTGAGAGGAGCAAGCATCACAAAATTTAGCATGAGGTCATTCTACAACAGTTAGGAAAAAGTCCACATAAAGTTGGTAGATCAACAACTGGAACCAAAGAATTGGTCTAGGAAACAAGATGAGTTCAAGAAGAGCTGTGGTAGCAATAAGTGGTTCCAGGTGTACTCATATAGCCAGAGTCTGCCCATTAAACTCTAGACATATATCCCATACTTCTACAGTCTTGCCGTTTTTTTTAATACAATGGTTTGCTGGTTTTCAATTTCATACTCAAGAACACTGTTAGATTGACTCATTATCTTTTCCGTATGACTGCATTTTTAAGATCTAGGACACACATCACCTATCCTAGCAGAGCATAATATACCAAAGTAACTTATCATTCAAAAATACAAATTATACATTGAAATTCAGAATATATTAATAGGATATGTGCTAATGGCAAACTTTATCAAAACCAATAATTTTACCCAAACATACTTTTATTTCTTATTTTTATAGCACTTCTTAGGGTACACTCACTAGTTGTGCTAACATTTCTTGAGTGCACTATGCACTTCTCAGACATTATAAAACTTGGTGTGATGGCAAAAACTGGATACCTTTTAGATTGCTATAAACAATATTTACAGTAAAATAAACTTAGAAATACAATTAGAAAACAGTGAAAGTTGAGTTGGATGATTAGAAGTAAGAAATAAAAATTACCAATATGCTAATGGTTTGACAAGTTGTTTATCACTTTTCTTTAATATCCAAGTTACAATGAAACTGAAAATTATGTTAATACCATAAGAAATGGCTACTTCCATCCTTCAATTTCTTTTAGCATCTCCATTTAAATGTGTTTAGAAAATGGATTAGAATTTAACTTGTCACTTATGGCTCTTAGTAAAGCTTGGAAAGAGTTGCTTTTCTATGCTCTCAGCAGTCCCAGTGGGCCTGTGAGGTTATGTGCTTCCAACTCTTGGCATTATATTCTAAGATGCCAATGCTTAGCCCAAGCAGTTATATTAGGAAAAGTGAGTATTTGGAAGACACCAGTACTGTTCTTCCTGAGTAAACAAAGCAGATCTCAGAGGGAGCTTGGCTTGTGCTGGGTGGGCAGTGATGCATGGAGGGATGATAACTGAGTGAGGAAGGTGGTTCCTCCAACTGGTAGAAAACAAATACCTGACACTGACATGTGCAAAATGATGCCATTATGACATTTACAATCATTGCCAAACAAGTATAGCACAGTACTTTCAGTCAATATGTCTAAATGTGTGACCTGGACTGCAGTTAAGATGTAGATCCCTGCTAGATTTGCAATAAGTTCTTCAAGCTATTTTTTATGTGAACTAAAGTTTGGGGAGTATGAGTTGGCTTAGAATCTAAAGGTTAAGAATTTATCCACTAGGGGTTAAGAACATGGACCCTGAAATAAGTCTACTTGAACTCGATATTTATGTTGGGATTATAATCTTACTTCCCTTATGAGCCTTTACTTCACCATATAAACGTGCTCAATGAAAGTGTCTGAAATGACAATTGTCAAGGCAACGCTCCATATCTCCAACGCCTGTGCTCCTTGCATAATGCCTTTTAGTGAGTTAATTTCCCCTTTAAGAATTTTCTGAGTGATCATTTAACTACATTTGAAACGTGCATAATTGGGGGTGTTTTGATTGAAAACAAAAAGAGATATTCTGCATTTTTCTAGAGTCAGGGGGCCCTGTTTATGGTCTAGTTTTCCCTACACATGGGAAAGCCTAGAGTTACTTAAGTAGAAGCATTATTGTTCAGCTGTGTTAAATGTCAGGGGGAAATAGGCTGAGTTGTCCCCAAATAACTGGGACCAGATGAGCAATTTAGGATTATTTGAAGTTTCAAAACAAGTGAAGAATAACTAGATCTTAGGTGGACAGGGAAGGCAGTAACTGGGTGAGGAGAGAGGAACCTTACTAAAAAGAGAATCTAGGCTAATTTCAAGCAAACAAATTATTGGAGAGTACAATATACTGCATTATTTACGTACTCCATTATGCCTCTGATTTCATAAATAATTAGCCCTCCATGAAATGAATATCTATCATAAGTTTGAATTTGAGCTGAAGTATGTATTGTATATTATGCTATAAATAATATTTTTGACAATAAATAATATTTTAAAACAACTGATTTTGTGTAAAATGAAGCCATCATGTTTCAGATACAATTGTGAGTTCTCAGACAATCTCAATCTTCTTAGTCTCAAAGTCCCCAAGATTCAGAGAATTGCCCAAGCAGTAATATATCTTTTACATTATCTTCACTCTCTAAATGCATTTTCAGTTTTCTTCTCTGCTCTTGGACTATTGAAAATCATTACTGGTGCAGCAAGTCTAATTTTTGTGCTATTACAAAGACTGACATTTATTCTTAATGACTACAAGGGTAGAAGCCAAAAAGCAATTGTAATCGATTATATGCAGAAAGTTCTTTTAGTTGCAATTATACCATTTTTATAAATTTTAAAATCTGCAATTGTAGGTGTCCAAGAAGACAAATTCTCAATCGTCATTAAAATAGAAAATGTAATTTTCTAAAACAAGCGTTTTTCTAAAACAGTATCTGGTACTTGCAGCTAATTCTGACCTCCAAAATGTTGTTCTTTTTTCCTAGATCCCAATATAACTGGTCACTTTTTTGCAATACCTTCACCCAAAAATGTAGCAAAATTTTATTTGCATTCTGAGTACTTGAAATAAATTATCTTATTAAAATAAAGTTTGAGAGCTATTTTCACATAAATATGGTCTGTCTTGAATTTCAAGTTTGCTTCATTCTCTGAAATACATTAGTGCTATTATTTTTTACTGAAATAATTTTTAAACTTTCTAATATCATCTCTGCCAACTTATTTCTCTCTCTTACCTTTCCCTATTCCTGGGTTAGGTGGGCTCAAGTATTTAATAAGGAAGAAAATGGGTTCTAAGTTTATTTTCATTTTTGTTTTTCTTTACACATCTATGCCTATTTCTAAACAATATAGCCTCTAGAAATGTAAGCTCCTTGCTCTTATACTTTGTGCCTGAATTTCTTGCAGCTACAACCAAACTAACAGCCATAGGGGTTATTGAAATTGTTGCATTGGTCAAAGCTCAGCCATCACTTCTGATGAGATTTTTTTTGATGTCTGCCATCTAGATCAGAACGATTATTCCGGATTCTCCATAGTACCTTCTGTTTGTTATTTTAATGTGTTTATCATATTGTACTGTAAGTCCTATTTATTTATCTGTATCCCCTAATAGACTGTAATATTCATGAAGGCAAGAAGGGGTCTGCCTTATGCCTAACACAATATCTGGCATGTAATAGATATCATGCAAACATATGTGTAACAAATTAACAATGAAAACTCCTTTCTGCTTGCCTCTGGGGAATTAATAAGGGAAAAGCCTGACAGGTGGGCAGGACATCTAACACTCTATTGTTGACACTCTGGTATCTTAAATGTTGCTTATGAAATACATCTTAAGTGCTAAAATGAAAAAGTTGAATTAGATGCTATCTAGAAATCATTGCCAGCTCTGAATGTCTGATAATATCTGATTTCTGTTATTCTTTATGGTTAATTTCAACAGGAGAAGCAAAAGGCAAGCTAAATGAACTTGCATCTTTGCAAATGTGTATGAATGTATATATAAGCTGAGTAATTGATGAGAGTGAGAGAGCAGGAAAGGAGCAAGAAAGGAAGAAAGAGCAGACAGACTGAAATTTAGATTTTATACAGGAATTATGTTAAATATACCAACTGAATCAACTCAAACATATCAAGTATAATTATTAATCGCACCAAAGTAATACCTGGAATGAAAATAGATCGACTGCAAACAAAATTTGCACTACACCCTACCTCCAAGAAGAAAAAGCTTCCTACAACCTTGGATAAGTGGGGTGGGGGTAGATTGTGCAGCATACAAGGCTTAACTTGAACACCAGGTGGCAGTAGGGTATTTTCTTATTTAAAATATAGTATATATGCGTATAAAGGAAAAACCTAATTTGAAACATTTTTCAATGAGCCACATTTACTCAATTCCTACTATGTGCAGACCCTTGAAAAATAGGTTGAGAAAATTCCTTAAGAAATAATGCACGCAGTTCACATGTTTTGTTTTTTTTCTGTGTTTTTTTTAATTAAATTTATTGGGGTGACAATTGTTAGTAAAATTACATAGATTTCAGGTGTACAATTCTGTATTACATCATCTATAAATCCCATTGTGTGTTCACCACCCAGAGTCAGTTCTCCTTCCATCACCATATATTCGATCCCCCTTACCCTCATCTCCCACCCCCCACCCCCCGCCCCCCTTACCCTCTGGCAACCACTAAACTATTGTCTGTGTCTATGAGTGGAATAATTATTAAATCTATCATCCGTCCAATGTTAACCTTTTTCCTTTTTTAAGTCAATGATTCCTAATTAAATTAAAAACAAAGTAGCTAATATGTATGCCTTTTATAACAGCAAACGATGGTTGCTTTATTAAATTGAGATTATAATTGACATATAACGTGTTTGTTTCAGGTATGCAGCATAATGATATATATGTGCATATTGTGAAATGGTCACAATAAGTTAACATTTGTCATCACACATATGTACATTTTTTTTTTTCTTGTGATGAGAACTTTTACTTTTAAGATTTACTTTCTTAGCAACTAAACTATAATTTCTTGAGTGGCTTTCTACTTTCTTTGTGCAAATGCTCTCTGAATAAATGACTATAACTAACTGAGGGCTAATTGTCCTCTCCAGTATTCAAACAGCTTTAAACCATAAAAAAGAAAATCTTTGGGATTTATATTTTCAGGATATCATTGTCTTTTGTGTGAAGGAACACAATCAAAATTTTACAGCTAGAAGGTAGAAGGAATAATTTTAAACAACTGTTCTGATATCTTTGTTTTTGCAGATGAAGCAACTGAGAAGAAAATGTCTTCTCCAATACCACACTGTTTTCTAGCATCACACTGTCCAGTATGGTAGCCACTAACCACATGTCACTGTTCAAATTTAAATCAATTATAATAAATTAACATTTTACATGCTCAGGTCTCCTTTCAGATCGAACATATCTTTCGCCCTTTATTAAATTAAAGTTTTACAATGCAGTTCCTCAGTTTCACTAGTTATATTTCAAACGCTCGATAGTTATATATGGCTAATGGCTACTGTAATAGGCAGATATGGAACATGGAACATTTCCCTCACTGCAGACAGTTCTTTTGGATAGCCTGGATTTGAGAAAGAACTGGAATAAAACCAGATCTCTTGAGATGATGTGCCAGAGAAACTGAATCAGAAAAGTGTGGTGTCAGCAAATAACAATAAAAGGTAGCTTCAAGAAGGAAATAATAATACAACAGAGGTGTCACACAGATGGAAACTGAAAAGAATCCATTGATTCTAGCACTTAGGGGATCATTTCTATAACTTTATACAGTGCCTCTCTACTCACTTAACATCGTGAGTCTTCAGAGAGGGAAAATAACTCCAACAAATGAAATGACTGAATTATAAGATATGATAATATATAATATCAATTAGTCAGTATTGAAATATCCAATTTTAATTTTTGTAGTGAAAACTTTGCAAAATATTTGTGAAAATATAAACTGAAGGAAAGCTAAACTAATAGGGTATTTTTGGCAATATCAACCACTCCCTGTGCGCCCTCTGGAAAGTCTTTTATTCATGAAATGCTCTTATTGGTGACTCTGACAAGTGCACTTCAGTGGGAGAGGAAGAGCCAAAAGCCAAGTTCCAGAGTAGAGTGAAAGAACAAATAGGGTGAAAGCAAAACCATCGAACATAAGTTGTTCTTCTTAAAAGGTAGCAGAGAAAAGAGAGGATGGTAGAGGATGGGAGGCCAGGAGTTTGTTTCACCATACTCTGTATTTTAATATTAATAAATGAGCTTCAGACTAGTTCATGAATCTTATGAAACAAAGTACAAAACTTTCTAGGTTTGTGCATTTGTGTCTTTTTCTGTAGATAAAGTGTGTAGCATATGTATAGGTTAGTCAGATGGGAGAATTTAAAGATGAAAAAGAGGTGAAAACCAAGTGAGCAGGGTCCCAGAGGAAGCAGGTAAGAAAAGGAATCAGGAAGAGAGGGGAGAAGTAAATCTAAGGAAAAAAATCACAAAAACCTCAATTTTGGTCATCACAGGGAAGACAGGCTGGAATAGCAGACAGACAGTCTTCAATAATCAGACTGAGAAATGCAGCAACACTTGTTCAAAGAGCTTCAAATTTCTTCTTGGTTTCACTCTGGCTTACTCCAAACATTTTTGCCAAATATGACCTGTACATAGGAAATTGTTTCTGTTAAACAGTATATTACATTTTGTGGAAAATATCTAAAAATACTGATTAGAAACTAATTTGTCAACACATTCTAATTAAGCTCTTAATATAAGTTGATTATGCTCAGTACTATGTTTTAATATTTTTGCATATGCTTGCTTGTACCAAAATCAGAACTATGCAAAACAATCAGAACTATACCATATGACTAATAATTGTAATACGTTTAGTACATTTTTGAATCTCACTTTTCTTTCCTATTCATTATAATTTATTTTCCACCTTTCTTCTAGATTGTCCAAAATCCTCATTGTACTTTACGTAAAGTAGTCAAAATTCCTAGGAACCCTAAGAGCAGTGTGACATTATTTCCTTTAACTGTCTAAGAGCAGTGTGACATTATTTCCTTTAACATCTAATCTAAAGTAGATGTTTGGAAATTGCATTGTTGTTCTGTTATTGGTCTGAAAGTTCCTTAATAATCTGTAATAAAAATCCAATAACAATAAAATATAGCATTTATTAAGTAACTACTACATAGGAGAGCCTCAAATATATTGCCTCATTTAATCATCCCAATGACTTTAGACATAGGCATGTTATTATCTTGTTTTACAGATAATATATGCAACAAATCTGAAATCTCCAGAGGTCATACTGAAACATAATGGTAAGAACAGTAAGTTCTCTGATTCCTTGGATGTTACATTCTGGAAACAAGATATAAATTAAACAAATAGTGACACAATTAATAACTTAATTATAATAAGTAATATGGAAGCCCATAGCTGGGGTAGCTAACTCTTTCTGATAGGAGACAGCAAAAGGTTCCCTAAGGACTTTAAAAATGAAGGACAAACAGTTGAAGGAAAAATAAAGCAAGAGGTTAAATGGCTTGAGATACTGTTGAAGAAGAAGCTGACTCACAATGAAATGATAATTCTTTCTGTTTTGTATAGCATGCTGGAGGGAAAAAATCTAATTTCTTCACCATTTGTAAACATTTCAGAAGGCTGGGTTTATTAGGTTGGTGCAAAAGTAATTGCAAAAACCGCAACTACTTTTACACCAACCTAATAGATGAGTAGCTACTTACCTTAGCTGATGTTATTTATACAAACTGAGGTAATGTTGGCACGATATGAACCCTCCTGGAGCATTTCACTCCAAGCTGACTATTGGTTCATTCAAGATTTGTTTCTCTCATCTGCTGTAATGTTGGAGGTCATGTGTGAGTGTGCGTGTGTGGCAGGGGGAGGGGGTACAGTGGAAGTCCTGAAAGACAATTACAATCTGTTTTCTACAAGGGATGCAGTTACTTCTGGGAGGGAGTTGCCTGCAGAGGAGGTTACAAGATAGAGTCTGCAGGCAGGCTTCAGTGAATGTGGAAGTGGAGTTTCGAAGGATGTGAAGGTGAATTTCTTAGGCTATGACATTAAATGCAATATTCACTTAATAAGACAAGAGCTCATTTAAGATTTAGTGGTTTTCTGGAAATTTCTCTCATTTCTGGTGAGGTGAAAAGATGGGATACCACGTCCATGGAGAGTCATCTCTTGAACAGTTGTTTTGTGAAATCTACCACCCCCAGTCTGTCTTTTCTTCAAGGAGAATAAAGAGCAGTCAAGGGGAGCGGTGGAGCATTGTTTATATCTTCATGTTCGTGTCATAACTTCTTGGGAAATTATGTATTAACTTTTTTCAATTTATTTTTATGTTTTATTAAGGTAAAACATAAACATTGTTTAAAAAGAGAAATAGTCCTAAAGGCTTATATCAAAACCCTCTCATCTTCTTGACTTTTCTTTCCAATAGGCAGCCATTTAAATCATTTTAGCTGTTTCATCTGTAATTTTCTACAAATAATATATGGTTACTGCTCTCTTTTGATTCATCAATTTTAGATACTATATATTACATTTCTACTATGGAAAAGGAGCATTTTCCCTCTCTTTCTCCCTCTGCCCCTGCAAACGTCCTGCCGATATGGCTATATGACATTGATGAAACCCACATTGGTTACTTTCATAATACGATACTGCTAAGTCAAGGAGAGTAGTATAATCATATTTCTTAAATATATGTGTTTTGTTTTTACTAGAGTTACTACTTGGATAACTTTAAAAATTTCTTACGTTTTTTAACTGTTTGTTAAGTGTTCTCACACTCTTCAAAATGTCTGTAAAATACCACATGTCCCTCCTCTTCAAGTCTAGACTGGGTGCTCTTAGGGCCTGCTGTACATCTCTCATTCTGGCACTTTCATTCTCATCATTAGGAATCACCTCTTTGCATTTTTCATGTGTTAAAACCCTGTTTATTGGATGCCAGAGACATTTAATGTGATCTCCTTGGATAGATCACATTTCCCAATAACTTAAGAACAAATGTGCAGTTGAAAAAGTTAATGGAAAATAAATTTTTGAGAAGTTCCACATCTGAAATTTGTATTCTTCTCTTATATTGACTGGTGGCTTGGCTGTGTATAGGATACGAGCTTTCAGGTCATTTTTTTTTTCTAGAAATTTGAACATACCACTCCACTGCCCTCTGGATTCCAATGATGCTATTGCTAAATCCTATACCATTATAGCCCAACCCCTTGTTGTCGTAGTTTTTAATCTACAGACTTTATTAGAATTTCACTACTTTTCCCACCGGTGTTATTTGGGGGGGTGGGGGCGGTTCAGGATCTAATACAGAATTCCACATTATATCTACTTGTCACGTGTCCTTAGTCTCTTATAATCGATGATAGTTCCTTGGTCTTTCTTTGTGTTTAATGACTTTGACACCACTGAAGTGTATTGACCAGTAATTTTGTAGACTATCCCTCAGTTTGGGTTTTCTTATGTGTTCTCCTGATTAAGTTTATGCATATTTGGCAAAATACCACAGAAGGGATACTGATGCCTTCTCAGTGTATTCTATCAGAAGGAACATGATGTCTGCATGTCTTACAATTGGTGATGTTAACTATGATTATTTTATTATTTTCTCTCTGCCAGAATACGCCCCTGTAAAGTTGCTGTTTTCCCCTTTGTAATTATTTCATATTTTGTGACTGGATTCTTTAAAACTATGGTGATATCCTGTTTCTCATCATACTTTCACTCCAAATAATAATTTTTTTAAAGCCAGTTTTAGATTTACAAAAAAACAATTGAGAAGATATTACAGAGTTCCCATGTTACCCTCCCCCCATCCACACACACAGTTTCTCCTATCATTATCATCTTACATTCTATGCTGCATGTGTTACAACTAACAAACCCATATTGATACATGATTATTTACTAACATCCATAGTTAATTCGATTTCTTTAGTTTTTAACTGAATGTTCTTTTTTCTGTTCCAGTATCCCATCCAGCTTACCATATTTACATACAGTTGTTATATCCTTAGTTTCCTTCTGGATGTGACAGTCTCTTAGACTTTTCCTTATTTTAACGTCCTTAGCAGTTTTGAGGAGTACTAGTCAGGTATATTGTAGGTTGTTTGTCTATTGAAATTTGTCTGGTTTTTTTTGTTTGTTTGTTTTGTTTTTTCTTCTGGGAATATGGGCGTGGAGAGGAAGATCAAAGAGGTAAAGTACACAAAGAGGTAAAGTACAAAGAGGTAAAGAGGTCAAGTCACATCAAGAGTGCATACTATCAACATGATTTATGACTGCGGATGTTGACCTTGATCACCAGGCTGAGGTAATGTTTGTCAGGTTTCTACACTGTAAAGCTTATCTTTTTTCCCATTTCCATACTGTACATTTTGGAAGTAAGTCTTTATGCTCATCCCACACTTAAGGATTGAGGAATTATGCTCCCTTTCCTTTAATGTGGAGTATCTACATCAATTATTTAGAATTCTTCTGCATGAAAGATTTGTCTCCTACATTTATTAATTTATTCAATCATTTATTTATATCAGTATGAACTCATGGATATTTTATACTTTGGGTTATAATCCAACACTACTTTATTTATTTTGTTGCTCAAATTGTTCCAGCTTCGGTCATTAGTAGCTTTTTCAGTTGGCTCCCATGTCCCTTTGCTTTGATATACCTCCATTAATGTGAGGTTTTTTTGAGCACTTCCTTACTTTCTGGCACTACAAGATTCTCCAGACTCGCCTTGTAAATTTCCTACCCCAGTCCTAGGATCAGCCGTTTCTCAAAGGAGTCTTGGTGAATTTTAATTGAAGAATGATATTAGACCCAAAATTTGGATAGTAGGTATCCTCACCATCCCTTGTTTTTAACTCAATTTTTTTTGTTTCTGTCTGGCAGCTTTAAAACGTTATCTGTATCCAAAGAATCAGATTTCATGATGATTTTCTTTGGTCGAGGAGCTATTTTCATATAAACTGATTGACCCTCTGTGGGCTAAGTCACTTGGTCATTTGGGAGACTGGGTCCTTCAATTCCAAGAAATTTTCTTGTATTATTTATTTGATGATTCACTCTTCCTGTACTGTGTTTCTCTTTCTGGAATTTCTATTAGCTGAAGGTTGAACCTTTGGAATTTATTCTCTAATTTTATCTTTAATATCCTATTAGCCATTCTTTGTACATTCTTAGTGATTTTCACAATTTTGTTCTCCAAACTCTTCCTCCTCCTCCTTCTTTTGCTTCATTTTCTTCAACATCATCATCATCATCACCATCAAATCATCATAGATTAAGATTCCGAGAGCTCTTTCATATATTTTTCCTTTAAAATGGGGCATCTTATGCTTGTTCCATAGATATATCATTCTTATTTCCCATATTAATTATATCATCTTTGAATTTTCTTCTATGTCTTGCTCTGTCTCTACTTCCACGAAGTTACTTCTTGCAATAGATTTGTTTTAGTTACTCTCTGCCATGCAGCTTAAGGCATGCCTCAAATGTCCAATGATTCTTGTTTAGTGATCACTAAGTATCACAATTGGATACCCTATACATTTATGCGTGTGTTTGATGGTTGGGGAAGTAAATTTTGTAGACTAGAAGGCTTTATTCTAGGATGATCCAGTAATGAGTCAATTTTCTTATTGAAGACATCAACATCTCAGTATCAGTGGGTCTGTCCTATAGGATAGATCAGGTTTTCCAAAGGAAAATCCTAGCATCTCCCTTCTGAGATATAAAATGTGACTACCAGAATTCTGGGTGCTGACTCAGGAAAATAACCTGGAGTGGAGGGAAGAGTCTCATCATTTAGAATACAAATTTTTATTAATGTTCCTTATTTCAGTCCAGCACCTTTCTTCATTCTCTTCTGTATTTAATATTGCAGATTTTAAGCCTCCATAATCCAAATTTCCTAGAGAACATATTTCCCAACATAAGATGAAAAAGAGGGTAGTTATCAGGGTGGGCTAAGTTGGATTTCTGGTGGCCTAAAGATTTTCAAAGAACTTTCTATTTTCAGTACCCAAACTTGCTCACTTGCAAGATAACCAGGTCTCTTCATTTCCTGAGATTTTCCAGCTATCTGAAAAGAGGATTAATTGACTTTCACCAGGCAATTAGGTTTGACTTTTTTTGCTTCACTTTACTAAAGCATTTATTATTTTTCCATCTATATTCTACTTCCTATGTTGTGTTTTGATGTTACAAATATTTCATAGTTTTACTGAATGTAGTTAGCAATTTCTGTTTTTTGTACTACTTTCTTGAAAAATTTGGAAAAGAAGCAAGAGTGAAAAGTTTTTGAGTTGGTGACTTATTATCAAACCAAAAACAAAGTTGTTGTAATGAATGAAATAATAATATAACGGTGAAACCTAATGCATTTGAGGAAACAAACTAGAATTTAAGTTAACTGTGCAATCAGTTGTTCTTCAATCTGATGTTTTTCCGCTGGTAGTTCTAATTTAAGTGGAAAAAAATGTTTACTAAGAAATTTGGTTATGCTTTTATAAGTTCTTAATCTTTAGAAGTCACAACGTTTTGTGTTTGGCAGGGGCATGCAGTCTAAGTAAAATGACAATTACAGACGCAGACATGGCATGGCAGAAATTGCTAGTCATCCTCCAATATTTATTCTTACCGTTATCTACATTAGTAGAAACCTCAGCTTTTGGCTCAGTAAAAATGGGCACCAGAGTAAATATGACTTTTCCCAGCAGACTTCCTTGCACTCAGTTGTGACTATGGATTTAAGTTCTCGCCAACATGATATAATTCAAGAATATATAAAATAAATCTTCCTTATTATAACCTTTACTGGAATAAGCATGAATTTCACTTCCTCTATTCCCTTTTCCCACTGCCTGGAATACAAGTATGTCAACGAACCATCATAAATTATGCAAATGAGGGTATAGTACACTAGAAACAGAAAATCAACAAGATTCCAAGAGCTTGATTCCATGATATTTGGTAGTTCTAGACTACTTATAAGTGGATTATTAGGTTTGATAGAAATAAATTTCTGCTGTGTATAAGCCACAATTATTTTAGGTTTTTGTTACAGAAGTTAAATCTAACTTTTGCATATGGCATGCATATATTCAACTATTTCGCATATACGCGCACAGATTATAATGGAACTTCCAGATAAATGACAGCATATTGCAATTTTGTAATTTGTTTTCTGGGTGTTTTTTTTTTTTTTTTTTTTACTTGATAATATTCTGGGCTTCTGTTAAGCCTGGCTAGGAATTACTTGAGATGATTGTTGGATATGAAATTGCAAAATGGAATGTATGAGTATTGTGCTCAGGAACATTTTGAACATAAACTATAGATGTGTCTGTGATATTTGTAATCTGATTTTTGGGACTAAGGCAAACTATGAAATAAATATAGGCACAAAAAGGTCCACTTTATACTTTATGAGTGTGTGTTTTCCAAATGAGGTGTTTGACATATTTTTATCTGCTGATCTCTAACATTTAATTTGGCTTTTTGCTGATATTCTTTATGACTGTGTCTGTCTTTGGAAGATTTTTGGAAAGAACCAAACTGGGATTTTGTGTGTGTGTGAGTGTGTGTGTGTGTGTGTGTGTATGTGTGTGTATCCCAGGGGATCTGAAGAATTGGAACCAATTTAGACATTTATCAACTGATAATTAATGCTCTAAAACGATTTTCCCCCATGTTTTTGTATGGGAACCCAATTTGCTTGTACCACTTGTGGTCTATTGTTTTCTGAGAATCCCTAAGAAGCAAGTTGTTTTGTTCATCTGCAACTGTTAAACAACTTTTTACAGTTTTAGTCCCTGATCATATCAAAATTGTTTTAGTTCTGGAACTTGGGACAGAGTGGAAGACTGTAGCAAGGTTTACATGGAACAGTTCTAAGGAACTCAAACATATAAATAGCCAGAATTATAAGTATAATGCTTTAAACATAAAAAATAATGGTAAGAAACTGATTCTGGCTTTACCGCACTGTCTTTATGTAGGTATGTGAGGATGCGAAAAACTGAAAAGAAAGTGTTATGGATGGTATGTTTGTGTCCCCCCCCAGAATTCATATGGTGAAACCCTACCCTCTAATATGATGTTATTAAAAGTTGGGAGCCTCACCTCCAGGGAGACTTTTGGAGGTGATTAGGATTAGAAGAAGTCATAAGTTGGAGCCCTCATGAGTTGGATTAATACTCTTTTAATAATGGTGAGAGAGCTTGCTTCCTCTCTCTGCTCTCTACCATATGAGAAGGCAATGAGGAGTCAGCAGGCTGCAACTAGAAAAGAGCTCTCTCCAGATCCTGACTATGCCGGAACACTGATTTCAGACTTCCAGCTTCCAGAACTGTGAGAAATAAATTTCCGTTGTTTACAAGCCACCAAGTTTATGGTATTTTGTTATAGCAACCCCCATTGACTAAGACAAAATGATATAAGTATTTGCCAGTGATATTACATGTGATGCTTGGAGAGTTAACTGGCATTAGCAAAAGAAAATATGAATTCTTAAGAATCATAAAATTCAAATGATTCAGAGACATCATTTTTACAATATGATTTATATAATATTCATCCTAAAAAAATATCTAGGCCTGGATTTTGACAACAAAAACCAGTGTCTACTCCTTATTGAGTAAAGGTAAGGGAAGTATCTTTTTGATGCTGAGTGCTTTATATCTCCAATTGCTTTGGCATTCCCCTGTGACAAATTTGGACTTTTGACGATTTTTTTTCAGGTAGATATGTGCTTTGTATCAAGATGTATGATGAGAAATATTAACTAGACTTACTGTGGTGATCATTTTGCAACATATACAAATATTGAATTATTATGTTGTATACCTCAAACTAATATAATGTTGTATATTAATTAGACCACAATAAAAAGAAAAAAAAAGATAGTAGCATGGGAAGTTTGAATACGCCATACCTGGAGTGGCAGCTGTTCCATATACTCACAGGTCACTAGCCACACCTAAGTGTCAGGAAATCGGAGCAGAAGGGCCACTGAGAGACACAGTATTGTATCAAATGTATTCTTAACCAGGATATGCCATCTTAGTAGATGTCCAGGAAAAAAAAAAAAAAAAAGAAGTGTTTGCTAAAGGCATAGATAGATTGTGTAATGCAAATTTTTTGTCTCTTTCTAAAGCCTTGTCAAAGACTCTGTTTCCTTTGATCTGGAACATATCACAATGGAGGAAGAGAGTGTCTAGAGGGAAATCAGGAGGAGAGAAAAGAAAGAGAGAGAGATGAAGCTGTTCAATATTGAAACAATGGCATTATGCTAGAATCCCTTTACAAAGTAATTCTGCAGTTTAAATTATACATTGCATGGGTAAAATCATCATATAACAGAAAAAATGGGGTGTCTCATCATTGCCTTGAAAAGTAAGAATAAATCTATTTATGTAGAAGATAATAAGACTGTCCAGATTTGACTATAGCTTTTTGTCTTTTAGCCTAGAAATCACCTTAAATTGTCTGTTCTTGAGAACCAGAAAATAATAATGCCTTCCTCTCATTAATAGAGAACATCATAAAGTGATATAATATGTATATACAATGGTATCCCCAACCAGACAATGTAAAAATCAAATATCCTACTCTTGTCAGAGGCACCTGATATAGTCTACATAACATCTTACTTTTAAGGGAGTTTTCCGACTGACTCTAAAAGTCAGTCCTCTCTGAAAGCAATTTAGTATTTTGGCATTTGGAGGACATATTAACTACCGTCATCACTACCTGTTTATACCTAACTCTAAAAGCTCAAAAAATAAGCAAATTCACCCACATTTAGTAGATTTGGAAAGCGGATTTAGTGGTTTGGGGTTTATTATTTTCTGAACATAGCTTAGGCATTAATAACATAGACTATAATGAATTTAGACTAATAAAAGTATCTATACGACTACTTTTCCTCGCTCCTGTGTTGCTTACACATTTGTCAGTAAATAAGGGTTTTATTTCCTTCATACCAAGTATCCTGCAGAGATTGAGAACAATAAAGATCCCTGATATAAAATATAAGAGTTTCTGACCACTAGTAAGTAAATTCTTATTTATTGAAATTCTCATTTATTGAATTTCTTTCTTCTTAGTATGAGGTGAATAAACTTAGTGAAAAATTTGCATGGTATAAATAATATTAAAATATACTAACTATGAAAATTCCAGAAAATTCCAGAGTGCACTGGATTATGGAATAAAAGGCTTATTTCCAGGTGCTGCAGCTATAGATTTTATCCTTTTTACCTAAACATCTTGGTGATTGCTAAAATCAGGCAGCAAAAGTACAATAGCATAAGAAAAAAAAAAAGGATTCTGCAGCCAGGGGAAATATCCACACCTATGTATTACAGAAGCATTAAGGTGTATAAGTACCAGAGATTAGGCAGAATGAAAGCAGATAAACAGTTGTCATGTTCTTCATATTATATGTGCTCTATGGCCTGTTCCTATAGTGAATCAGCACATTCTTTTAGCACATAGCAAATTGGGGGTATGCTTGGTGATCATTCCTTTAGCAGAATTTTTTTTCAATTATAGTTGACGTTCACTATTATTTTATATTAGTTTCAGGTGTACAGCATAGTGCTTAAACATTTGTATAATTTATGAAGTCATCCCCCACCCCATAAATCTCCTTTAGCAAATTTACTGGCTACCTAGTGTATTACAACCCTTGTTCTAAGCACTTCCTTATAGCAGGAGAGGAACAAGTTCCTGTTGTCATGCAGCATGCATACAAGTGGAACAAGACAGAAAAGCAATTGATAATTCATATGCTCAGGCACTCACTCACCAGCTATGACAAGATTCAAAGTGTGAGTGTGAGAACTGATAGGTGAGGGGAAGTGTAGGAAACGTCATCTATTAGGGAGAAAATCAGAAGCTAGGCTGTGGTATGTCTTATGCAAATGGTTACTGGCTCCCAAATGGATGAGAAATTTGTTAATAATAAGAGTAAGAGTTCACATGCTGGAGAAGATTGTCAATCAGAAAATAAATCTTTAATAAGAATGTCAAAAGATGATTGCTATACTAGAAAAAGGAAAGGGTGACACAGCTAAAAATATCTTCAGAGGAAGAGTTTTTTATTTGTTTGTGTTTGGGGAGAATTGTTTGCTTGCTTTTTTTTACACAAGGTTTTATCACTTCTGGATATGGTGATACAGGGTGAGAATAAAAACACCAGGTCCATCCACACTCCTGACACTGAAGTTTTTGATGTTAGAATAAATAGCCCCCACTTAAGCTGACAGCAAGGAACGGAATTCCCCAGAGGCCTATATGTTTCAAGTGTAGTGAGACAGAGCAGGTTTCTCTTGACACCACAGGACACGTGTGTCTACAGCTTCCACCTTCTGAATATATACCTAGCAGACAGAAATAGAACGCATGATTTTAAGGGTCTTCAGGCAGAAGTGTGGAAAACAAATAGCAACTTATTCCTCCCACCTACAACGCAGCCCTCCCACCAAATCGTCCATTGAGCAAATCAAGGGGATCTCATCAGCTCATTATTAGGAGCACAATAATTGCCAAAATCAATCAACTCCAACTTAGTAACATTGTCTAACAGTGGTGGCAAAATATTTGCTCCAGAACAAAAACAATGAAAAATGGTTGTCCAACTCATTGGTTTCCCTTCTATTTTCTTCTTGTTTCTACTATTGCTCTGCAAATGTCTTGAGATTAGTTGCCTGTTCCTTACACATTACACACAGCTGTACATTAGTTCCCCTTATCCACGGGGTATACGTTCCAAAACTCTCAGTGGATGCTTGAAACTGAGGATGGTACTGAACCTATATATGTATACTATGTTTTTTCCTATACATACATACATACCTATCATACATTTTAGTTTATACATTACGTACAGTAAGAGATTAACAACAATCACTAATAATAAAATTGAAGAATTGTAATAATATACTGTAAAGTTATGTGAATGTGGTCTCCCTCCTCAAAATATTTTATTATACTGTATTCACCCTTTTTCTTCTTGTGATGATGTGAAATGATAAAATACCAAACTTTTTCCTGAATCTGTGTAAATATTCTTGCAGTAAATGGCTCGGTGTCACTCATTTCAGGGGAGCCCTTGCTGAAGTCTTTGTATAGGCTCAATGCTTTCTATCACAACAGGTTGCCCTCAATCAGAACAAGCTTCCTGTTCATGTTTTCCACCCACATATTTAATGCCTTTTCCATGTTAACTAAGCACTTATCACACATTGTGGCCATAACTTTTGAGTTTGATGTGCAGCAGAAAACCAACATGAATTGCTTTTTCCTTCTTCACAACTTCGCAGATAGAAAATTTGCAGATAGAAAATTTGACCGTAGCAAGCTTAGTGTATGATTTTCTCTTTATTAAGTCAAGAACTTTCACTTTTTCACTTAAAGGAAGCACTTTATGGCATCTCTTTGGCATATCCGAATTGCCAGCATAATTACTCTTGCCTTTTGGGGCCATTATTAAGTAAAACAAGGGTTACTTGAACACAAGGACTCTGATACCACGACAGTCCACCTGATAAGCAAGATGGCTATGTGACCAAGGGTTGGGAGCACATATAGTGTGGAGACGCTGGACAATGGGGTGACTCAAATCCAGAGTGAGATGGAGCAGGATGGGCAAGATTTCCTTATGCTATTCAAAATGGCATGCAATTTAAAACTTATGAATTGTTTACTTCTGGAATTTTCCATTTAATATTTTCAGACCTCAGTTGACCTTAGGTAACTGAAACAGCAGAAAGAAAAACCGCAAATAAAGGGGACTACTCTACTTCTCTTTATTTATGCCAAATATCTTATGTAAGCTATAAAGTGTTTGATATTATTAAATTTAAGTTAAATGGACTGAAAGATGCATAGAATTTTACTGAGAAGGGATGCATAAGTCAGATTCCTCCAAGGGAAAATTCTATGCACTAGAATCTTCACTTGACTTGTCACTACGATGTGTGTGGAAGAGAAACTGGTCATTCATACATTGCCTATTCAAAATGTATCAAGTGGATGTTTGACACTACAAAATAATTGTGAACTTTTAGGCATGATAATGGGCTTGAGTTACATTTTTAAGTCCTTATAATTCAGAGACATGCTAATGCGTTTTTTTAATGACATGATACAATGTCTGGACTACTTTTTAGCTAATTCAAGATGGGAAGGAGCATACAGATGAAACAAGTTTATGTGTTGACAATAGTTGAGGCTGAGTACATAGGAGTTTATTATACTTTCTTTGTCTTTTTGTATATGTTTGAAATTTTTCATAACAAATGTATAATTTAAACAAACAAAATAAATGTAACAGAACTTTTCTATGAATCATGGATGAAGCATGCTACCCCGGACATGGTTTGCACAGAACCATGACAGTGTTAGCTTAGTTCCACTTTCCTCTTCTGTAACTTAGAATATAAAATTTGAATCTCTTATAAATATACATGATTTCCCTTTCCCTCATTTTTGTTATCTTTTCTTGATGTGTTGCAGGAATCTTTTTTTAAGGAAACTTCACCTTTTCCGAACAAGATAGGACTATAAAGTGAATGTTCTGTAGTGTGACTACATTTTCCAAACTCCCTTTGGGAAGAAAGACGTTTCAACAGCTCTTCTCTTCACGGCCAAATTGGCCAAATTACTCTGCTGCCCACCAGTTTTCCAAAAATTCCCCAAATGCATAATTTTTCCTCTGTTCCTTGTTTCAACTCTAGAGTGAGGTTATAGTAACTCCAGCCCATTTTTTTCCTGAACAGCTGCACACCTACACACACACACCTACACACACACCCTACAGTGCTGTCCAGATGTGAATGTTACAAGCTGACATTTGCCCCTGACAAGCTCCACTGGGGCAGGTAGGCACAGGGAGAGACAGAGTAAGGAGGGAAAGAACCTGAGTTTGGTGCTTCCCTTTCTCACTCTCCCCCTCTTCTCCCTCCTGTTCTCACCACCACCACCACCCCGACCCCCCCCCACACACACACCCCTACCTCTACCCCTACCCCCTTCACAGGATCCCTTCTCTTCCTCTCCTTTCCATTTCTTCAAGCCCTGGTCCTCTCCCTGCTCCACCTCCTCACCGATCCCGAGCTTCTATCCCCTTCCCTTGCCAGACAGCTGGTAGAAAAGACGCCGCCGCAGCTGCCACCGTTCAAGCTGCTGCAGCGGCTGCAGCGGGTTTCTGTCGACATCACCCCGCCCACGCCCGGTCTGGTTGAAGTCGCGCACTGGCCTGGAGATGAGGGCGGGGGGAGAAGGTGGTGTGGCGGGGAGAGGGGAGGGAGTAGTGGGAAAGACACAAAAACAGCTTCCAGGCGGCGGGCGCGGCTTCACTGCGCAACTGGCAGGAGGGGTCGCTCGGTCAGGGGCTGGGCAGCCGCTCCTGAGACTTGGTTTCTAGCTGGCAATTCAGTGGGGCCATTTACTGCCGAGCTTTCGTGGTCTGGGTGGCATCAGCTGGTGAGGGCAGATGCCAGCCTAGCAACACCTTCTAAGCAACCACAGCCCAGGAAACCAGAGAAATCAGAAAGAAAGAGAAGCCCAGGAGGAGAAAAGGGCTCCAAGGAGCCCAGCTTCTCAGGGTTCCCTGAGGTGCTGGTGGAGACCCCTCACATGGTAGCAAGTAAGTGCTTTTTTCTTGGTGTGTGCAGTCCAAGGACGGTGATAGCAGCCATCTGCGGCCAATCTTTCCCACCCAGCCCATGCCAGCCCCACCCCATACACTCCCCTAGGTCCCCAGCAGGAGATCAAGGTTCTGGACATAAATTAAGAGAGCTACTTCCTAGAGCAGCAGTGGCCTGTGGGTGTTTGTTCTGCACTGAATGTGTGGTCAGTTTTCTCATCCCACCAGGTAAGCTTCTGAAAGCAAGACGTTCTATTAGTGTGCAATTTCTAGAAACCCTGTACGGCAATGGTTTTTAGGTTACATGACACAATGATAGAATCGAAGGAATAAAAATTTATGCAGGATGGAGTGAGTATACATCTAAGGAATCTTGTCTTTTATTGTTAAGTAACTTAGTGATTTAAAGAATGGTGCTTTTCATGTAAGAATTGACAGTATAAAATTAGAGGCATGACTATGAATGGGAAATAGTGTGCCCAGTTTAAAGCATTGGGCATTTTGGTATTGTTTGGATCAACAGGTTTTTTTATTGTTTTTCATTGTTTAGCTCTGAAAAAGCATACCTTCAGGAGACTTTCTTTTAGAGGTGATGATGTACGCATCGTGACTCTGGGTATATGTTGCCTCCAAAGTTAGGATATCAGTCAAAGCAGGACCAATGATGACTACAGGTGGAAAGGCACACTGACGGGCTTGTCTTAGTAATGGAAACGATGAAGGCAAGTTTGGATATTGGTCAGAAAAAGCTCTTGAAATAGGAAGGCGTTTCAGTGGTGCTTTCTGTGGATTTTTTTTCTTCCTGGCTATCTTTCAGGAGAGTAGTCCATGGTAAATTAGAAGGAAGCTGGACCCTACACTAAACAGAATCCTGGGCACCAGACCTGCCCTGATGAGCCCTAATTGAAGTTACTTAATTACTCCACCCATGAGGAGTAATTAGCCAGTAATTACCTAGCTAGTCAGTGATGAGCTGGAAGTCAATGAAGAAAACTATGGGATTTGGAATGATAAAACTTGATTTTCATTTTTGTGAAAATGAAGCAAATGCTTTAACTTTTGATTAAGCCTTATTTTTCTTATTTTAAAATGACCCATCAAAAATTTACACATCTTGGTAAGGACTAAATGACAGAGGTTGCATGAAGGGTTTTGTGACGGTAGTGTCATGTGTAACTATTGCTTATAAAAGGAATTGTTCTGTGTTTTTATGCATATTATTATTCTAGCTCTCATCTTAAGTCTAGTTCAATAGAGGAATAAAAGGGGCTTTGATTGGTCTCACTAGAATGCACTAGAGGAAGTTGAAATTCAAATGCCCGTCATGATCTCTTGCCACCTGTACACTTTAAAGTATATTCTAACCTGGGAACTTCCATCCTCACAAAATTGTGTGCTTTGCCTAACAATTCATATTTAAACACCTTTGGATATTCTCAAAATATGCTTTTCACTCTCTTTTAAGTTTTAAATTTTGCTTTAGGGTATGTGGTCTTCTTAGGGATGAAATCATTGGGTATATTGGATATTGCTGAATTTAGTTGGTCCATTAATTAATATATTATTACTTATAGGTATAAATTAATATATGATTAATTATAGGTATAAATACTTGACTTTTGACTGCTAGGATTCATTAAAACCCTGCACTCAGAGAAGAGGTACTGTGAGCTCCCTTTATCCCATCAATGTGTTTAAAACAATAGGAGAAAAACCTACAATTGGACATAGGCTCAGGAAAAGGGACCAACAGATCCCAGGTGACGTGGGCAGGCCCCAGGACCTGCCATTGCATATCAGTCTCCGCTAAGAGTGGGAGATAGAGCCAAACACCTGGGAACTCGGCATCCTGTCTCACAGCCTCCTGTGAAAGAAGCTCTGGTAGGAAAGTTGATACATACTCCAGTAAATGTTGACCAGGGAGAATAAATACAGGTCTGAAGCACAATGGAAATTAAAACAAGAATATTTTACTCAATCCCTTACTTAGGGAAGAAGTATTCTACTAGATCTCGTTATGACAGGCTCTGTGCCACAACTGGAGCACTCAGAGACTGACCCATAATCCTATCCCTTCCACCGTGGACTGTCTCTTGAAAGTGTATAGTGAGGGTATTAGCATAGAAGGAACATTCTTGATTTCTGAGAGTCCGGACCCATTATTTCCACTAACCAATATAAACATTGGTCAGTTGTGACAGGACATCTGCAAACCCTGCCCACCCTGACTAGTTATCAGTAATGTACACTCACCCATTATGACACTAACTTGTACAGACAGATCTCATTTTTCCTTTAATTGGTCCCCTTTTATTCTGTTAGTGTATGCAAACCAAGGCCAGGTAAGCAAGGTCTCGCTTCCACAACACTGACAGAGGGAACCTTTAAGGTTGAAGAGACAGTTTTCATCTGATCACTTCTAGGGATGTTTTCAGCTGATTCGTATCTCTTGGCCCAGCTGGGATGGTGATTTCCATGTATTTGTTCAATCATTGCTGTTTATAAACCAGGCTATTCTGGTTATATCCCATGTTGATGGGAGACCCCTGTTTGTCTGGCAAACAGATATCCCCGTTGTATACACAGTATTTCTGTCTGAATTGACTCGGCCTGCTGCTGGCTGAGGATAACTAGCTATGTGGTAGCAGCCAGGTGCTAAATCAACTGTATCAGCATCAAGCAAGAGCTTAATGAAATGCTGAAGCCAGAGACCTGCCCAGGGCAATGCAGTTTTTAAAAGTCTAAAATTACGACAGGGTATTGGTTTTAACCTAGAACATCAGAGGATACTGATTTGGGGGCCGTAGTCCCTGGTTAAATATATGGTGTTGAGTGGAATATTCCTTCCCTTCTGCTCTAAATGCCAGAGTGAGGCTCTGGGTCCACCAGCCTTGCACTCTCTGAGTTCTTCCAAAGGCTGCATGGTTTAAGCCCCTGATTACAGGTTGTAACATTGGCTCTAGTTCATATCTAGTCTCGCCCTAATGTGTTTCAAGGCTCCTTTCTGGCTTTTCCAAAATTTGAGAAGTGGTCGGGTATCTATGTGTTTGGTTCCGTGTTTGAAAAGCTAGAGTAGTTTTGGGGGTGAGACTAGATCCTGGAAAAGCAGACCAACTATTCAAGAGTGATCAAGAACAGAGGTAAATAACCAGCTTTAGGAGGCCTTCAGGGTTCCAGTGAATATGGCTGTCCTGGATCTTTTCTTTTTTTTAAATTTTATATTCCACAGATCCAGTAGCATCTAAAACCATAGGTCAGAAGGTCTCAGGATTGCTGTTCAATATGAAAGTTATATACATAACAAGGTCTCCTTTGTAATACTCTAACAGGGGCAACAATACATTCTTCCCTCTTGAGCTCTTAAATGGCCTCTGGCCAGATTTTTCTTGTCAAGAGACTGACTAGGGTCACAGAACAGTCAGTTATGGATAGATTCTGGCCTTTCCCCAACATGCTTGTTTTGGTGGGCTGGACAGGCACAGCTTGGAAATTGCTGTCATATCCATAGAAACAAGGGACCCTACTAGTGAACCATGAGATTGCCATAGAGAAGCTCAAGTGGGCGTACTTACCGCCGAGGCAGCTTTTCTTCCTGTTCCTGGAACCCCTTCCCTATCTCCATTGCCTTGCCACTCATAATGGCTCATCCTGGTGAGACTCCGTCTCCCACGGAGACTTACTGTCCTACATCCTCTCAAGGCACTGAAACATCCTCTGAGCTTTCCTTGGGCTCATTCTTGTAAGTGAATTTGAGACTAGGCGCTAAGACTAGGCGCTCCTCCCCAGGAAGACATTTGCAAAGACCTCAGCTCTTGATTATTTTAACAAACCACCTCTAGAATCCAAGTTTACCAGATTTTGAGGGGAATTCAGTTCTCATAAAAGAACATTTTAATTTGGGGAGAGGTGAAGTCTGCCCCTTTGGCTTTTGCTTGTGTTTGTTTATTTACAAGACTGTTTTCCTAGTTTTTGAATCCAGAAGATTTGATTCAGAATTCTTCAGAAATATATAAAAATAAAATGGCAATACATACTTAGGTTTTTTAAGAAAATCGTTTACAATTTTCCTCTGTAAGATGACATATTCTAGGAATGTGTTGGCTGAGATTGTGAGTGAGGCAGTTGAGTCCAGAATTAAGTGGATATGTTGAAGCCAAAATAGGCTGATCTGGGAGCAAAAACAGCTGCAGGCAGAAACCATGTCCAGGGACAAAGGAGAAATATCAATTAAGGCAGGCCAGATAAACTGTATTCCAGAAGAATTAAAGAGTAGGAGTCAGATAATCAAAGTTACACAGGAAGTAAGTAGCTCGAGTGGAAAAATAATCCCAAAGCAGAAAAGCAAGTAGGTTCAAGTAAAGGGGAACAGACAGCTGCAAAATTCCAGGTGAATAAATACCATTCCGGTCAGTCTGTCCATTATTCCCAAGCTTTCTGTACGTAAGCTTTCCATTTCTGGATTTCAGTAATACATACATGGCATATTGCATTCAAGTAGTATACAAATATTAACCAGAAAGCAATTGATACCTTTTCAGTTCTTTTCCATAGATACAGCAGTTTAGTTCCTTCCAGGGAGGAAACATTACGCATGTGCGAGCATGAATAACGCTATGTATAAAATCCTTATAGAATGTGTTATTCAAAGGTGAACGATGCCAGCCATTCTCAGCATTACATTTTTCAATAAATAATTTATTTTGGGATTCTTTCCAAAGGAGCACAGATATATCACATTCTTCATGATTACTAAATAGTGTTTCCTGATAGCAACCAACTATAATTTATGGTATTACTTCCTTGGGTGGACACTTTCATTGTTTTCAGTCCTTGAAATTAGAAGTATGTTGTGATTAACATCTTTGCAAATATGACTTCTCAAACTTCAGCAAGAATATTCATAGGGCAGTTTAATTTGGGGGGCCAAAGAGTACGTGTAAGATTGTTTTAAAGCTGTTGACGATCAGTACTTCGGAAGAAAATGCACTTATTCACTCTCTCACCAGAACTGTGAGAGGGGGCCTTTTGCTTCCATATCCTAGCTTGTCAAAGGTCACATCCATTAGGAGAGTCTCAATTATGTCTCTGATGTTTTATTGTTCAAATTATTGATTGTTTTAATCTTATCCATATCTCAGAATCTCATGAGTTTCAGCCCTCTTTTTGATAGCCTTCTGTTTCCTAAAAGACAATGATAATATTTTTGTATTCTCCATAAGAAAAACAACAACAACAATGCATCTAATATCATTTGAGTTCTAAACCCTGGAGAAAAAGAAAAGATGATAGAGATCTCTAAAGGAAAAGGCTCTGCATCAGAGAATTTAGCTGAGTCATCACGGAATGTGGGAAAAATGAAATATAAGTACTTCAGAATATATCTATAAAGTACAGTCGAATGACCCCAATGAATGAAAATGTCAATCTAAATTGGTATTCACTAAAGCAGGTGTGGTTTCTACCTTCTCAGCAATATAGTTTCCATTTAATGATCACATTACGTTTGTCTCTTTCACTTAAACATGCAGTTAACTTCTAGTCCCAAGTTAACTCTTTTATCAGCCTTTTCATTGCTAGCATTACTTTTTTTTTTATTTAAATTATCTGAATCTCATTGGTACAGTAGGCTTAAAGCATTGTCCATGGCTGATAGAAAGTAGAATTGTTTCAGAATAGTTGGAAACTAAGTGAGAAGTCACTTTACTCTTTATTCCCTATTCGATGTCAGAATGAAATTGGCATTTGGGATTTGGGATATTATTTTTACTTTATGGGTCCATTGTCCATTTTTTTTTCTTTTTCTGGCTTCATTTTTTCCTAATTTACATTACCTTGCTCTATGGCCTATACCATTCCATTGTAAGGTACCCTAAATCTTTTGGTAAATAAATTAGGAGAATAAATAAATATATGTAATCTGTTATAGAGTAAAACATTTCATAGTTCTCTTTGGCAAAGCTAATCTAGCATCTGTTTTTCATCCCTAGGATTCAATCTAGTTTCCCAGAAAGCATAGAGGTTGATTAGATGCTGTAGTTTCATTCCCTACTGTGGGAAACATGAAAGTGAGGAGGCTGTGATTGCTCTGGATAGTCACAATCTGTCCCCACAGCCTGACTGCATTACTGGCAGGCCATTGCTTGGGGATCAAACTGAGGGATAGAGGGAGCAATAGGGAGTGGGAGAAGGAGACAGGGAAAACAGTGACTTTTGGCAACCTCTTTCTTCACTATCCTTCATCATCTCTAAGAAGATGCAGCTGCAGTTGTTGATACAGAACGCTAGCCACACAGCCTCTTCCCTGAGAACTAAGCTACACAGAGGCCAAACATTGGATCACTGATTGTGTCTGTGTCATTTATCATCCAGCTCAGGATGCTTTTGAAAAGGAACAAGAATGCCATGAAAAATTAGTTCTCAACAACAAGCATAAACCCAACTGTCCCCAGAACCCATGACTCCTAATGACACTACAGAAATATGAGATTGAATGTGCTGGAAACAAGAGGAAAGAGTGGAAGGAAAGAGAGATTAGTTATCTTGAAGCAAACTGGGAGCAACAGGATAAGGTAGATGTCCCAACTGCATTTCTTTGATTTCAAACGTTAGAGCCGTTTTGCACCAGGACCGCTATGGCAGAAATGCCATAGGAAATTCTAGAGCTGAGGGAGAGAAGGTGCCCAAAGAGGTGAAAAGAATGTGGATTTTCTGGATAAGTGATGTTCTAAAACAGGTATTTGCCTCAGCAATTCCATATATGCTTTATCTCTCACACTTAGGATGTGAGACAACAAAACATACCCAAAGAAAATGTAATGATGTCTCTTCCTCTGCTTGCTTTATAAGGGTGGTTGGATGAAGCTTGGCTATCATCCAAAGGAATCTTTCTCTCTGGCAGGCTGCCTCACATTCATCACAAGGGACCCCTACCCATATTCTGAAATTATGTCTGGGTTGGGCCACTTGCTCCTAGATTTTCAATATTAGCTCTAGGAGATTTCTAATATGCAGTCAAGAGCTGATATAATTCAAATCAGCTGCACTGAGAGGATTTTCTTTCCCTATAGCTCAGTAACAGGCTGTTGACCAGAGGCCACTATCCTTTCCCATTCTTGGTCCTCTCAGAGGTCCCAGGATTCATGAACTGCAGATTTGACACTGTCACTTCTTGTCAGCCACCCAGAGTCTGATACATTGTCTTGTATCCATCTCAAGCTAACCCAGAGCCAGACTAGGTGCTAGAAGTTTGTGGTTGGCCTTGTATGACAACGGGTTTAGAACTCTTTCATCTGGTCACAGATTCAGGGCATGGTTTGCGCATCTATGAGCTTAGTTCCACTTCTCAGAAACTGGGCAACGATGAAGGTTCAAAGAAATCTAACGGACTCACTGGAGATTAAGAGGATGCTCAGGGAGGCCAGCTGGTTGTGAATCGTCCCCAAGAGTTCCAGGAAGAGTTCCAGTTCTGGATTTTACTAAACAGAAATTGAGATCCGGTCTTGTATCTCAGGGGAGCCAGTTGCATCAAGGACTTCAGGGTTGAAAGGAAGTTATAGAATCTGGTTGCATGATAAAACCTCCTGTGCATTCCATTGGGAAGTGGCAAAGGGTCCTTTTACTTGTTCAGCTCTAACATGGCTGCTGGCCAGGAATTTTTGGTCAAGGATCTGACAGACTGGGTTCACCAGAAATACAACTCTAGGAAGATCCTGGCTCCTCTACAACTTGCTTGTTTTGTTGGCATAACAAGGGAGTCATTCAGAAATCTTAGAGACCAATTTCACAAAGGAGTAGAACTTTGAAAAACATCTGGAGAAATTGGAGACATTTAGTGGTTTGGAATGTTGGGTTAGACCACTTTCTCAAATTCACTGGTAGGAAACCAAAACCTTTGTTGTCTTAGAAGATTCAAGTAGAAATATTTAAGGCAGAATCAGCTTTGCTTTTGTCTTCCTGGCAACCTCACATTCTATTGTCTTTATCAGTGTCATAGTGGCATTTGTTAGTGAGTCAGGAGACTCTCACTGGGATCTTATCCCTGGTGATCGACATCCTTTCCTGGTGTTTCAACTGCCAGTAAGTTTTCCTTATGCTCATTGTTCTTAGTAAACTGGCAGTCAGATGCAGATAGGGAGACTGTTACCTGACACCGGTTATGGACTTCTAATCATATTGACTATGTCATTTGGAAACTTAATGTCCTAGACTGCTCCCTCCTTCAAGAAGAGAGACATTAATTGTTATCAGATTATTAGAATACTGGATAAACACTCTGTAGAATCCAGGTCCACCAGTGTTGGAGATGGTTTTAAGTTCAGTCTCATATTGCCCTCCATGACATATCAAACTGCAAGAACAATCTTTTAAGGAAAATTGAAGTTCACTTTTAAAAATATATCTGAAATTAAAATGTTAAAATAGAGAATTAATGATAAGTACAGATTATCATATATATGCAGAGAGAGAGACGAGACGAGACGAGACGAGACGAGACGAGACGAGACGAGATGAGACGAGACTTGTTTGCAACTTCTTTCTTCAGGAGAACATATTTCAGTAAGGGGCTCCCAAGAGGTCTGAGAAGGGTTGTGACAAGGGAACTAAAGAAGGATAGCATTCAGCAATCAGAAAATGTGAAACCACCAAAAAAGCACAGAACTTTGACCCAGAGTAGGTCAATCCTAGGTCAGAGACACATATCGAGGAGGCTTAGCCAAAATTGGCTGAACTTGGGACAAAACGTAATTACAGAGAATGTAAAAACAAGACCTATAAATCAAAAGTCATTTTAGTCAGAAAAGAGCAAAACAATCTCAGGAGCAAGAAAAAAAGTTGGAAAAAACAAAGTGATAGCCACACTAAAGAGATGCTAGTACAAGAAAAATCTTAGCATATAAATCAGTAATGTGATAAATTAAGTGAAATCTGAGCCAGTTTTGGAGACTAGTGCTTGTATACTCACAGGAGTACATGGTCATTTTCTATCAGATGTCAGGTCTGTCCAGCTGCCTGTCATTCAGTCCTTCCACCTAGGAATAATTATACTCTTGGAACCTCAAGTCATCAAGTAATAATTGTGACATGTTTTGGATTATACTTATAATAAAGGAAACATCATAAGCTTCTTCTAAACATTACTGGAATCTAGGACTCTAAAGAGACGTACGTTCTGCCATATTTATCCAGAAGTCCTCAATTTCAACTGTTTAAGCTATGTCTCAGGATAAGAAAATAATGGGACTTCGTGTTAGGGACAGGAGAGATGATTTATAAAGAGCCAAAACTTTTATAGTATGGTTGATTTTTTTTTTTTCCTATTAGAGATTTTGGGCTGCCATTTACAGCCCATTATTATGGTGTTTACACATAGCAAGTTAGAGAGGAATTGTTAGAAGAGGAAGCAGATATAAACAAACAGTTTGAAAGCAGCAAGGAAAAAATGTATGAAATTCTGATGATGAAGGAGATACAGATGAATAAAATGAAAGATAATGTAAAAAGCAGAACTTTTAAAAAAATTATTTAAGGATATCACAGTATTGCAGTTGATTATAATTAAGTATATTATTACTTTGATTTATCAGTAAGAAATTATATTATGCATATTTTCTTTATAAATTCCAGGAAATATGGCAGTAATTTCAATTAAAAATGTGGTTAAACATAAAAATACAGTGCTTTAAATGACTAAAAGTAGTAACAACTAGTATTTATTGAGTGTGTAGTACTTGGCAGGCTCTGGTCTAGGTGCTTTATATTTATCAACTCATGGCATCCTCATATTACCCTAGGAGATAAGTACTCTCATTATTCTCATTTTATAGTTGAGGAAACTGAGGCATGGAGAAGTTAAGTGCTTTGCGCAAGGTCACAGTTAGAAAATTCTGAAGTCCAGATTTGAATCTAGATGATCTAGCTCCATAGCCAAATATTTATTGGTTATGGAGCTAGATTTTTTTTCAAATATTTATTATAAAATATTTCAAACACATAGAAAAGCAGACAGAACTGCACAAGAAACAACCAAACACTCAACACTAGTCTTCAACTGTTATTTTATAGTATTTTCTTTGTCACATATCTATCAATGTATTTTCAAACCATCCATCAATTCTTATGTTTTGATGTCTTTCAAAATAAGTTATAAGCACTAGTAGACCAGACCCATTAACACTTCATAATTCATATAAGTAATTAGAATTCAGTATTTATTTATGGCTTTAAAAAAAGTGAAACAAAGTAAAATGCACAAACCTTAAGGGTATCATCCTATCAGTTTTTACAAATGTATATACCCTTGTGTGCTCCAAACCTCTAACAAGATGTTGAACGTTACCACCACCCCAGAAAGTTCCATCATCCCTCCCAGTCAATTACTACTCCACTCCTAGAGATTATCTTTGTGTGTTCTAGCACGTCATATAAAGTGGATCACATAGTTTGTAATCTTTGTTGTAAGGCTTCTTTCACTCAGTATGATGTTTTTAGACTCAGTCATTTTTATGTGTATCAGTAATTTGTTTTTTTGTTGTTGTTGTTTTTTTGTTGTTGTTGAATTGCATTCTATTGTATAAATATACCACAGTTTTTATTTTTCTTTCTATTCTCTTGATGGCTACCTGGGCTGCTTCCAGTTTTTTGGTAATTATGTTTTATATTTTTGTATGCTTCCCACAAATTTTCATTTCTCTTTCACTTTTTTCTTCTTGAAGATCTAAATTTACATCTGAAAATACCTTTATTGTGTCCTCATTCCTGAGGGGTACTTTTGCTGTGTTAAATTGTAGCTTCATATTTATTTTTCTTTAAAGCTACTGTTACATTACCTTCTGGTATCTTTTTTATTGTGATGAGAAGCCAGTAATCATTCTTATCATTGTCTCCTAATACATAATATGTTATTTTTAAGTAATTTCAATATTTTAACTGTGATATTCCTTATTAATAATTGATCCGCGTGACTTAAAACATTTATTAGCAGTGATATATAAAATAATTTGCTTTCTAAACTGTTGTTTTTTATCACAAATGTTAAATGATAGGTAGATGCTTTTCAATGGGCTGTGCTTGAAATCATTCTATAAAGAATTTTACACATCTGCACATAAGCATGATATTTTGTACTCCATTTATTTTAGCTATTTATCTATCACATAACTATATAACCATGTACTATATATGTAAATATACACATATATACACACATATATTTATACTATATGTATATAAAGCATATGCACACAAATATACAGTTTAATTATATTTATTAAGCTCCAGATCCAGACTTCTAATTAATCTCTGAATTTTTACTTTTGGATATTTCAGATACACCTCAAACCCAATAAATATGGAACATTATCTCTCATTCCCCTGATCCCTAAACTGGTACTTCTCTCATATTCCATAGTCTCTATAAGGTATGACAATCAGTCATATAATCCGGATCTTATAGACCTCACTGTCAGAACCAGTGATCTATGTACCTAGTTAGGAATCAACTATTAGGTGTTTTTTTCAAAAAAATGTTACGAAGATACTAAGAAGCATATCATTTCCTAGTTAACACCTGTTTCTATTTTAAAAATAATTGTACACGCACACTTAAAAAATATATATAATATATATATATATATATATATTATATATATATATATATATAGTTGCAGAAGCATAAAAAATTAGTAACAGTCTATTATAAAGATGTACTCTATTTTTCAGCAGCTGTACCTGCGAAGCATGTTGACCGCTTCTATTCTTAGCTATCAAAATGCTACTCTGAACAATCCTGCGCACATTAATTGGTTTGTGGTTTAGCCATTGGTACATTCCTACTGCTCAAATTGCTAGGGTAAGCTGTATATTTTTTTTAATTTAGAGAACTAGTGCCAGATTTCCTTCTAGAAAATTGTACCAATTTAAATTACCAAAAAAGTTCATTGAACTGCTTATTTCCTCACATCCTAATCAGCACTTTGCTTCATTAAACTAGGACTTCCATCTTAAATTATTATAAATTAATTTACTTATGGTTTCTTTTATAAGTTTTATTGTTTGGTTTTTAATTTTTTTTATTTTGTATGTAAATCATTGATCCATCTGAAATTTATTTGGATATAAGAAATGTATGGAGCTATGGATAATGGGAACTGCCCAATTCTGCACATCCCCATATATGCCCCACAAACAATACAGTGCAGAAATACCCAAAAAACAAACCAACAAAAAAACAATCAGTACTACACAAAACCTATACCATCAGCATAGCTAGAAGACAGAGAATGCCCAAACTTCAAAACACCTGTAAAGTAAAAGTAAAACCCAATCCATTTGTTCTCTCTCTCTCTCTCTCTATCTCTCTCCCTCTCCTTCTCCCTCTCCCCCCCCCCCAAAGGCTTTATAGAAAATCGGGACTAAGTTTGATTTAAAATGACTGGCAGAGAATTCTCACCCTAATGGTTAAAAGACTGAAAAAACAAACAAACAAATTTTCCACAAACTTCCTTGTAAATTATTGAATGAGCTCTATTGTCCACTCTGATTTGAAATAAATTAAGTTTTTATGTAGATTCTATACTATACCAATACTTCAAATTATGCTTATTGACAGTAACAAAACAGCCTGGCAGGAATGGAACCTTTGATAGATTTAAACTCAATTCTCGATAATCCTAAATCTGGACATCTACAGAAGGAAATGGTGGAGGTGGAGGGGGGACGGGAAGAGGAGGGCTGATAAATCACAGTCAAGATCACAGCTAATATCAAACGGCAGAACCAGTCCAGTGAGCATGAATGACATTTCAGCTCAAAACAACCAAAAATATAGCACTGAACACGGCTACTGGCTCCAGACCACTCCCCAAATTTCTAAAGTTGCTGCTGAAGCTTCGAACTCCCTTTCAAAAGTGGATTCTCAGCTGCCCCTCTTATTTTGTGTTATTAAATCCAAATTTAAAATCTTGAGCTGATGCATTTGACTGGCTTAGTCATGTGGTCACTTCTTAGATTCCATGCGACCCTGCACAAGTCATTATCTGCCTTATTTGGTCCTTTCCACATCAGTTGCCAGAAGTCTCCTTCATAATTCATACAATAACAAACTCCCTAAGTCTGTATAGGGGATCATCATACTGGGCAGCATGTCCTCCCCTCCAAATGGTGCATGCTTACCTTAAATTTTACAAAATATTTGACTTTGACAACATTTACATAAAGGTTATTTCCAGACAATTCCACCTGACATCAACTTGTCAGCTACAAAAGTGATGCAAGTTAGTCTAAATTATTCCATTAAGCCTGTTGTTGTTTTTTGGGGGGTGTCTCTAAAGTAGCCCTGCAGAGTTTGTAGTAGCTACTACAGAGTTTATCCTTGTCTAAGAAATTTACAACTTCTAACCACTTTTGTGGTGTAGTTTACAAGTACCCAAATTTAGCCTTAGACACATCTGGGTTAGCATCTATCTTCACCACCCAACTAGCTCTGTCTAGAGTGATGGAGAAGTTATGAAACTCATCGATCTTCGTTTCCTCATTTGTAAAATGGTGATCACAAGGATATGTGAGAACATGAGATAATAGAATTAAAAACATCTAGTCTAGTGCCTAACAAATACTAATCACTCAGTAATGTGACCATGATTACAATTGCCTTAATTATGATAAATATTGGCTAATTTTCAAATGCTTAAAAATCATTTTCAGGAGAATTATTTTTCTATAAGAATGTACCTCTTTTCTCCAGACTGGTGTTGGTTCTACTTTTAACTGATATCCAGGAGAGGTGGCTTGCACTTTCATCAATAATATAAAATATTAGTGCAACTGGAACTTGTTAGAGTCCAAGCCTGAGTTGACTTTGATACAATTCTTGCCAAAAGCTTACTTTAGCTTTCGATTTTTTTAGGAGGGAAGCCTAATGGACAGATTTACTATTAAGCTTTCTATATATTTCAGACTTTAGCACTGTATTAAGATCACTCACCGGAAAGCATAGTGCTTGGACCATATTTTATAAGTCCCCCTATAGAAATGCTTTCACTGAATTATGAGTTAATTAATAATTCATCATCTGCCCTTAGCTATCAAGAAGTTGGATGCATGCCAGTTCCATCTGATAAGTGCTTGCATTTCTTTGTCATACCATAGAAGAAAATGCCCACTGTCAATTCATTCACATAGTCAACAACCCAAAGTAATTTCATTCAACATCAAAGTATATAAAGGAAGATTTCAATGAGAACTGACTGAGTTGGGAGGAAGAATTAGCACTGATAGAGTCAGTACTGTCACCGAGGCTTTCTGTATATGGTCTGTTTAACTTTTATGATCTTGTGAAACACATGGGGCATTCTCAAGTTTACATTTGAGGATATATGACACAGGCTTTGTTATGATACTTTGAAAAATATAATGTTCTAGTTGAGTATATTCTGCTTCAACTAATATATCATCCATTCTTTTAACTAGTCTATAGATGGTGTTTTTTGAGTCTAATCACTGTTCTGATTCTATTTGAGGACCCTCCAGTTTAAGTACATTCCTTTTACATATAGTCATGGATTACAGCAGAATGGAAAAGGGTTACCTCCTCCATCTTCCTTCAATACAGATGAAGGTTATATAGCTTTCTTAGCAAGTACAAATCAGTATTGATTTATATTGTAATCACTGTTAAGTAAAACCCCTTGGTAGTTTTCTCTGCTGCAAAAGAAAAGATGAAACAGTGCCATTTGCGACAACATGGATGAATCTTGAGATTATTATGCTAAGCGGAATAAGTCAGAAAATTTCAAGAACCATATGACTTTACTGGTATCTGGGATATATAACTGAAATCAACAAAGGAACAAAACAAACAAATAAAGAAACAAAGTCTCATAGACAAAGACAACAGTTTAGTGGTTAGTAGAGGGTAAAGGGGTAGGGGTGGTAGTTGGAGAGGGTAAATGGGGTCAAACATATGGTGATAAAAGGAGAACTGATTCTGGGTGGTGAACACACAATGTGATATATAGATGATGTATTATAGAATTGTACACTTGAAACCTATGTAATTTATTAACCATGGTCACCCCAATACATTTAATTAAAAATAAATCTCTACTGTACTTTGGTAGATAGGAGGTTTTGGTCCAAATTTCAAAATCATACATATATTCCTTTTACATATTATTTTGTTAGATTTGGCCCATCATTCTAAGATATAAAAACCTTATCACAATAAAATTTTTGTTTACATCCTACCCATTATGTGCCAAACACTATAGTAGGCATTTTAACCCATATTATTTTATCCTTATTTAACTGAAAGAGGAATCCCAGTTTTATAACTGATAGATTGAAGAATATTAATTAATTAGGCTGTGACCTCTCAGAACATTAGTAACAAAATTGAACATTTGAATGCAAGTTTATCTAATTCCAAAGTTCATATTTGTTTTATTTGTTTATACTAGTCTATAATCATGAGTTACTAAGAAACTATTTAATATATATTCAAGGAGCCCCATGTAAGGAATATAATTTTGAAAGCTCATTAAATATTTTAAGGGAAGAAGACTTCATATATAAGAGCAAACTTCAATTATGTGTAACATGAGTTTATAAATTGTACGTATTCAAAGACTTTTGACTCCCCTCAACAAAGTTTGATATGTGAGGTGTTCCTATATGTGTGTTTGTGTTACATATGGTGAATATAAATAATTCTTAATAAACTTTTCATATATTAGTTTTGTGCATGATACTTAGCAAGATATTTAGAAAATAAGTAAATTTTAAGATGGGCAATTCTTAGTTTTCACACCATTAGTCTGGAAAGAGAGTTCTGAGTAGATACATGTTAATATTCCTATTCTGTATTTCTCTCTTTAAAATTGTTTCACATCCCATCCTTGTAACGTCCCTTAAGCAAGCATAAGCAGCCATTGCAATTGTGAAAAGTCCCTCTCTGGTTGCAAATTTCTGAACCAAGGGGAAATAAATCCATAGGCTGGGCTAGACCAATTAAGAGTATCTTTTTTATTTACAGTTTTTGAGATAGAGGTTTTTGAGGTAGGCAAATGGTGGGAATTTAAACTGAAAAATCAAATAAAGTTGAGGCTAGGATAGCATTTTTTATGTGCATTCTTGAAGTAAGCAAGGAAGCCATTCTTTAAATAGACTGCAGTAGAAATGAAAACGAAAGGACTAGAAAACTGTGATCCCATGAAAGCTATAAGGAGTCATCCCAATACTTGATTTTTTCATTTTTATTTGCCATGACACAGAACTGGACTATGTGTTCTCTCCTTGGATGTCTATGAGATTGTCATTTGTATATTTAAAATATTTCCCACACACTATTTATTTAAGTTACCAGTAGGAATCTGATTCTTACAATGATGGGTACTCCACTAAGATTAACCTCTTTTCTTACTTTCCATTAATAGACAAATAATGAATTAAACTATTAAACAACTCGATTTTACTCAACAGTATGAAATTCTGGTGCAGTGTGTGTGTGTGTGTGTGTGTGTGTGTGCGTGCGCGCGCGCATGTGCGCGCATATCTGTGTGATTTTTGTTTTAGGAAAACATTATAGAAGGAATTAATCTAAGGCCAGCACTATAAGAGAAAAAATATACTCATACAAAATGCCACAATATCAAGTACAAAATCTCTTATCCATAATTGCAATAATAAAATTACAAAGAGGGTTAAGGGAAAATGAATAAAGAATAATCAGTTGTCACTGAATAAGATCACTTGAAGAGTAGGTTTTGACAGGAATTGGGAGGGAGAAAATCAGCAAAAGAACATATTTTTATATGAGAGGAAAGAACAAGTTCATGACGGGGAACTGATGCATAAAATTATATTGAATGAAGAAAATTTTGAATGGCCTGTAGAATGATTTGAAATAGGTAAAGACTAGAATAGAGGGAACCCTGTAAAGATTACTACAGCAACCTGCATACAGAATTACAAATATGACTTACCCTGATGTAAATATATAAACAATGGCTAGTATTTAAATAATGAAAAATAACTGTAAGAACATTGTTTTCTTCAGAGGAGTTGATGACAAAGAAAAATTTCATGAGTAATTTTCAAAATAATTAGTTTGTATTTGTGCTTTTGTTTTTACAATGGCAAGAAGGTTAAAGAGTGGTTCTAGTTATGAAGAAAACAATAAATTTTGTTTTTACTTGTTAAGTTACTGTCATTGGTGGGATTGCCACATCAATGACTGAGGGACGATAGTGTTTTGGGAAATGCACTTGGTAAATAACCATGTACAGTAATTAAAACTCTGTGTTTGCCTATGTATTCAACAAACAGAAGGATACAACTGAAGGGGAAGGCAGAACTTTAAGGGATATCAAAGTTAAAATTTAGAGGAAGAACTGAGTGAAGGGAAGTTAATCAAAGGCATAAAAGAAAAGTGGGGCTTAGAGCCAATGAAGACTGTATTTAGCAAAGAAGTGTCTACTCAATGGTTAAATGCAGCTGAGAGTGAAATAATTGGATTTGCCCCCCAAGCCCAAAATCTCTAACAACATTAGAACTCTTTCATTACAAGGGAGAAATGAAAAAAAGACGATTTTAGTAAAAGAAAAAGGATTCAGTGGATAAGTAAATGAAACAGAATGAGTTAGTCAATGACCTTACAAACTAAGTCTAATATTATGTGTAACAAAACCTGATTTAATAACTCAAATTTCTAAAAAACTCAGCAATTATCTTTGAGTGCATGTTTGCTGTTCTCCTTTATTTATATCCTAAACTTGTGTAATTCAAGCTTTTTCTTCGTACAGTATACTCAAATTTTATATAGAACTAAAGAAAATACATTTCTTGCAGGTGCAAAATTGGAAATGGCTTCCCCAGAACCTAAGAGCCTTGTCCCCTTCACCAGAGAGTCTCTTGAGTTTATGGAACAGCGTATTGCTAAAAAGCACAGTGAGGAACACCAAGAAGAATTAAAGCCAAACACTGATTTGGAAGTTGGAAAAGAGCTTCCATTTGTTTATGGAAATCTTCCTAAAGGAATGGTGTCAGAGCCCTTGGAAGATGTGGACCCATACTATCAGAATAAAAATGTAAGGATTAATTGAACTTATTGTGACTACATTTTCATTATTTTATTTTGCACACATGCAACAATGTAATTAAGATATCATTAAAAAGAGAAAGAAGAATAAGCTAAAAAGCAACTTTAAGTTATAGAAAACTGCATAAGAAATTTCACACATACTTGAGATTTTTATCAAAAGTGATAAAAATTATTGCGTGATTTGTTAACTTATTTGGGGTTACTTTACTTAGCAGTAGGCTGTCTTGCTATGCCTTAATATAATAATTTGTTTTATGGGAGTATGATGATTGGCTATTTCAAGTTAGTAATTTTAAAACAACTATAATATAAAATTTCCATAATATGTACAACAATTTCAACTGTTCAACTTGATGAGCTACTGAGTAGTTAGGAATATGATGCCAAACTAAGTTTTATTTCTCATTTTTATTCATTCATACTTTCACATCCTATTTTATCTCCATAATGACTTGAGGAACCCTCTAAATATTTGAACAATCCAATAACAAGCACAGAATGATTAAAAATCAGAATATTTACACATTAAACTATTTTTAAAAAAATAAAAGAATATGATTAGGAAAGGCAGAGATCTGTGTGGACTGACAGAACTGGAAAGGTCTTCATTAAGGAAATAGAATTTGAGTTACAATTTGGAAAACACTTCAAATTTTAACAAAACAAAGGAAAGATCTTCTATAACAGGGCAAGAGCAGAGATTAATTCTGGAATAGAAAGAAGACAGGGTGATGACAGAACTGGAACCCTTGCAACTGTATTGCAAGTTGTGGGAAATGAGATAACAGAGATGTCAATTTGGATCTAATTTGGTGGCCAAAAGAGTGATGTGATGAATGCAATATTTAAGTAAGGTTAACCTGGAGGTTTCTCAACTATTATTGCATGGAAGAGATAGGATCAGAGAAATGAAATAGGAGTAAAAGTAATCCAAGGCTGAATTTCAAAGGCCTGGATTATAAGACTGTCCAGGGAAAAGAGAGGTAACAAACCCGGAAAGAAATAGCAGGATTTGAAGACTGACTAATAATGCCAAAATTTCTAGCCTGGAAGAATGATGCTGCTACTGACAAATATGAAATAACTATTAAAAAGTTCAAGTTTGGAAGAGATGACGATTAGCCCTGTTGTGGACAAATGTGATTTTATATTCTTGTTGAGCATTCAATGATATTAACAAATGGGTGAAATGGACTTGAACAAGAATTCTGGATGTAAGGCAAAGTGATCATTTTGTATAAACACAACTCTTTTGAATACTTGACACGGTGGAAGAGTATTGGTATTTTACAGCGTAAGTGTATGTATTATAAAAAGACCTCAGTATCTTGGTTGCCTATATGGGTATTATGAAATAGTAACTATAAAACATCTGTAAAATCTTGAGAACATTTTAGTGAAAATGTAAGTCCTTATCTCAATTATCTCTGCTTTCAGATTTTGTTATGCTTAAATCATAACATTTGATGTAACACGCTAACCTTAGAGATTAATATAACAGAGTTCTCAGTTCTTTGTACTATATCCAGAGTGGTAGAAAAATCTAGGTTTGTTATTGAAGAAAAAAAAGGGTTGGAAAAATAAAACAAGCCAAAAACTACAAAGATAGCTAAGTATGAAAAGTATATTAATCATGACACAAAGTTATTAAAATTTTGAATTCAGTTTATTCTGTTAAAGAAGGCATATCAGTTAATGATTCTAAAATTAAACATTTCAGCACTTAAACATTAACTGGAAAATTATTATATTGGGAATTACACATTGTTTCACAATAATATTAAAACTGGTTGGTTGCACATACATCTTGTGTGAAGTTTGAGATTGTTCTGGAAAATACATGGAAATCACATTTTAAATAATCAAATTTATTTTCTTTGGCCTTTTAAAATTTTCTCTTTGCATTTAAAATGAAATGAGGGAAAATAACTACAATACAGGACAAATGTCCACAGATTGTATTTTGGAAAAGTATTTTATTAAGGAAAATTATAGCACAGTTTAGTTTCCATCTAGAACATGTAATCATAAAGTAGTGACAAATATATATTTGTGTCCACTAATGTATTTGTGGTCACCATATACACTTCTGTATAACTATGCATTACATAATATATAATATAATAGTATATAAGAGATTATATTTAATACATAACATTTTGGTATATAGTATATTATATTACATTGCATTATATACTATATTATATACTATATTATATTATAATCTGTATAATATTCAATATGTAATATATTTATGCACATGCCACATTCAATGAATTTTCCAAATAGATATGTATCTATACTAAAGATGTACATATACATAATATATCTATATCTATCTATCTATCTATCTATCTATCTATCTATCTATCTATCTATCTATCTATCTATCTATATGGATGCCAAAAAATGTATACGTATTTTAAGAAAAGAAAATTGTATTGAAATTGTAATATCCAATATATACCGATAACAAAATATGAATTCAAGTCACGTTTGACTTCTGCAATTACAAGAGGTGCTCAAAGTGGTTACCATCAGTGTCCAGACACTTCTGATTACAGCGAACTACTGCTTGAACAATGTTGACCAAAATGTCCACTTCTATACATTTTTTGGCACCCCCGGGATATATATGAGACATACATACTTTCACTTGTGTACATGTATTTACACCTGTACATATATGTGTACACACATATACATATATGAATCATTTTTAGGATATTTCTGATCTTTCATTATTTTTGGTTTTAATGTTTCTATATCCAATATGTTATTTTTCCTTGATGTAAGTGTATGTTTATGTCAATGATAACATACAAGCAGAGTTTTATACCATGCAAAATTACTGATGATTAATGTAACATTTCAGTTCATTGGGTCATTTTTACTATGACCCACACCTTATTTGTTTTGAAATAAAATTAACTATTTTTTTTACATTCATTGCATTCTGGTATGTTTAAATGCATCTCTACAAACTATTAGAATGTAGTTTTCTCCCTATTATTTTAGTTTTGCAGGAAAACTTGAAGATCGGTGTGTGGCAAATGGCTTTCATAGATACAACACTGGGAAAAGAAACTGTTAGATAAGCCTAAATATCAATGCAAAACCATTCCATTTTATTTCACATTTTAAAGAATATCAAAATATAAGAAAAGTATAACTGTTAGAATTGACTGAAATGATCATTGGCAATAACCAATCATGGTATAATTGGTTAGGTTATTTCACTCAATGCTCTTTTTTCGCCTTACAGACTTTCATGGTATTAAATAAAAAGAGAACAATCTTCAGATTCAATGCCAGCTGGTGTACATTGTCTCCTTTCAATTCAATTAGAAGAACAACTATTAAGATTCTGGTGCATCCATATCCTTTTCTATTGACTTTAACCTGTACTACTATCAAAAGAAACAATTTTATTCAAATATCGCTGCAGTCGTTTTCTCTTTTGAATGATATGTCATTGTAGATCATATTGAAATCTGGATTTTCATTACACTAATTCCACATTTGAAAATACATTTAAACATATTTTCTAACACATACAGCAGTACCAAATATTAGCAAATCTTAATCTTAATTGTTTTTCAATATGAATAGTATATATATATTTTTTTTGACATTTAAGAAAATAGTTTATCTCACATAGCTATATACATATAAACAGATTTTAGAAATATGTATTTCCAAAACCATTGTTATCTATTATTCCTTGACTGTAGCCTACCTTTTTCCAACTGTTCATTTTAATTAGCGTCCTGATTGACTGCATACATATGTCCATGAATGATTTGCCAAAATGGGTGCCAGCATTGCAGTAAGTTACATAATTTTATTATGTGCCAAAAGTATCCTTGTATATATGTATAATAAGTTCTTTCACACAACTTTACAATTCGGTTAATTGTGTGATTCCCAATATGGAATAAATTTGATATTTGGTATTTTTGTCATTTACCTAAATATGCATACATACAGACTATAACCTTGAGTTAGGACTTGTTGAAAAACATAGTCAAATTTCATGGTTAATGCCATAAGACATAGCCCACCCTATAGGACTGTGATAAGTCCTAGCTAAAGCTCTATCCTATAGTTTAGAGAACAAATGCTTTTTTCCTTGTGGTCTGGTTAGTAGGTTGGTTGGTTGGTTGGTTGTTGCCAGATAGTTATCATAGACATGGTATTTCAGAGCTGCTAATGTATTATTTTCACTTTTGCTGAATACATGAAAATTTTTATGCAGGTCTACTTTGCTTGGAATTTACACACTTGAAATACTTGTAAAACTCACTGCAAGAGGCACCGGGGCAGGACCTTTCTACTTCTTTGGTGATCCGTGGAACTGCCTTGATTTAAGTATAACTTTGTTTGAGTGAGTATTTCTTTAAGTTATGACCATCTTAATACCTTGCTAAGCAAATGCTTTTCATAAAAATTAAAAATAAAATAAAATTGAAGTTGACAAAGTTTTCTGCCTGTAAAACCTTTGCGAATAAAGAATATTTCATGTATTATAGTCATAGTGAGTTCTCTCAGGCAGCTCCAACTGAATTAGTCCTCAGAATATGAAATAAAAATGAAAAGAATGGGGTGTTATCTCTGTTTTCTATATGAAGCAAAGATGATAGAGATTGATTTTTTGCTTTTTAAGTGATTATTTTCAGTGAGCAGAAAATCCCCTGGAAATTTAGGAGATGATTGTGGCTTATTTGGTTCTGTCTCCAGTCTACATTTTCTTTAGCTACATTGCTTAAGACCGATAAATATATTTGATATCTGAATAAGATGTTTTAAAAACACACACACATTTTCTAGTGTTACATCAAATTCTAATGATTTACACATGTGTTTATTTTTTCAATGCGTGCATTAAATGTACTCTGATGGCTGAGGAAATGATAACTGGCATTAAACGCCTCTTAAATTAATTTAAAATAACATTCTATTTGTAGATTTTGCATCAAATTAAAAAAAATCTTTATAAAGGTTAATAATGAGTGTCTGCCCTATTGTAAGCAGTCAAAAATAGTAGCTGATATCATTGCAATTATTATCACTACTACTTCTATTGCTGTCATCATTTCTGCTGTTGCCGTTAGCAATCACTTAGCCCTTACTATGTGCCAGGTACTGTTCTATGCACTTTACGTAGAGTAACACATTTAATCCCCCCAAAAGTCCTCAAAATGAGGAAGGATTATTATCACCACTTTTGCGGAAACTGAGGTGCGAAAGGTGAATTTCTCCATGTCACACAGCTAGTAAAGAGGAGAGCCTGGATTTCTACACCACTATGTACCCTACTTTCTGCTATCATCACCGTTATCATTGTTACCACCATCATCATTGTTATCGCCATCACCAAAATCACCATCACCTAAAGTTTAAATCCTTAACATGAAGCTCATTCCTAAAAAAAACAACTATGGATTTTTAAAATTATCTTTTTATTAATTAGATAACAAAGTATTTGTGAACATAATATAAAGTATTTGATATGGTTAAGAGTACTCACAGTGTCAAAATTTTATAAACTGTCATAATTTGTTTGTGGGTTAATATTTACCTGTGTACTTGGCACTTTGTAACTATCTTTGTCTTCCAATCAATAATAAAACTGTTTGCAAAATAAAATAATGAGAGCAAGGTTATATGGTTTTAAAAATAAATTTTAGAGAATATGAAAAGCCAAAGATAAGTGGCACAGACTCAATCTGATTTCTAAATAACTCTAACTTAATTCCACAGGCATATAACAAGATATTCAACTCCAAACTCCACTCCAATATTTGGAATTGTAAGAAATTTGAGAATTTTGAAAATTATTCCTTTAAACCAAGGTAAGAAATGGCAGTGAGTTCCTTTTCTTCATTTTGTTTTGTGTCTTCCCGCACATTCCCTTGAACTCCTCTGTTATGTCTTGGAGAAATGCTAAATTGAACAATGTTTCAGCTTTGAAATCAGTGAATTATCTGATCTTTAAATTTATTTCAGTCACTACAGGAAAGACAAAAAAAATCACATTTGTTATTTGGGTTCATTACTTTTGATAAAATGTAGCAATCCATCAAAAATATTATTTTGTATTATTTATTTATTCTTACATTTTACATATGAACTTATAAAATTGTCCCTAGACTTTTGAGATTGATAACAATTTAGACAAATATCTAATTTACCTACTTCTTTTCCTTATTGCATCTAAAACCGAGTTGGAATTAACAAAGTAACATGAAATAAGATAAATTCCCTTTGGCTATGAATGCTTGGATAGTATGCATTCCAAATGCCACAAAGTTCAAGGAGGTTATGCTAAATAAAGCTGTGACTACATTGATGGAAGGTTCTGAGGACTAATTTATAGCTACCATTTCTGAAGATATCCTAAAGATGCCCACCAACACTTTCTAATTTTCATTCAGAATTAATTTTTAAAAAATCAGATAAGAACAATGCTGCTTAGAGTTTTTTTGGTTGCAGCAAGTCAGAGTATTATGAAATAGTTGGATCAATAAACCCAGGGGTAAGTGTGATAATACCAAAAGTAACATATACAGGTAACTTTTTTCTTGTGGGACACCGGGAAGAAGGTCAAACATATGCATAGTATGTACTTGGAGTCCAGGCGGGGCAAAACAGCACAAAGATTGGTGAGTGTGGTGATGGATGCATAATCCCGTGGATATACTAAAATGTTGAATTTCACACATTAACTGGATGAATTAATTGTACAGTTTATGAATTATATCTCAATAAAGGTGTTTAATAAAAATTGTCTGCGTCATGGCACCTTCACCAAACCCAGTGAAAAAAAACCAGTGAGAGTTGTCCAGGGAGGAATTTCCATGGTCCTAGCTTCCTTACTACTCTTTGCAGATTGCTAGAACTTAAAATTATATCAACTGCTCCTTCATCTTAGGATAAGAAGTAAGGATTATAGAAGAAATCATGTGAATCCAAGTTAATACAAGAATACACTCACTAGAGTTGGGAGCACACAGGTTGGTAGGGCCTGCTCTTTTTTTCAAGGTAGAAAATAATCAAGGAACATCGTAATGATATAGAGTGTATACAAATATTCTGCAATATAGAAAGAGAAACATACTATTTAAGAGAAGGAAAATAATCCTCTTTTTTCTTTGAAAAAGGTGCTCTAAGGAATAGGAAAAAGTATAAAAAATCATCTGTTTTGTAGTCCCAATAGAACAAAACCTAGACTCTTTCAAGCAGAAGATGAAAATGAGATTATAAAATAGACAAATAAAAATACCTTTAATACTAAAAAGTGGTAAAAGTTATAATAACTTCCGGGAATATTTGATGGCAATGGAAGCAGTAAAATATAGTATTATCTGTATAGTATTATGGTAGAGTAAAACAAAACCACATGTGTAAAGAAAAACTAGAGAAGTTCTACATTAATACAGTAGAACCAAAAATTTCATTGATTAATGAAGGAGAGAAAACTAAGTTCCATTTTATGGATAATTGGTAATACTAAAAAGGAGATAAGAATAAATATAAAAGAATTTATTTAAAAAATACATCACAATTTTTTAAAATCCCTTAACTTAGTCATAAATGGAAAAGACAAAAAACCTAAAAGCTATTCTTATAAAAGTATTATAAAACACCTACAAGCAATAAAGCAAAGAAAAAGAGCCTATGGAAAGGTCATCCTTAGACCTCGTAATAACATTAAACATGAGTGGGCAGTGGAGTTTTAGAGCTTGTGGGGAATGTGGGCAGGGAGGTTGTGACACCAGAATTCTGTATCTGTCTGTCATTCACATGTGAAGTCAATAGAAAGATATTCTCAGCCATGCAAGGGTTCTGAAATTTTACATGTGTATCTTTCCTGAATATCTGCTGAAAAAGAAAAATATGAAAATAAAATATTCAACAATGGGAAGATTTACTACCAAAAGTAATTGCAATTAATTCTGAAATCATTTCAACAGAGAATGCATTTCAAAGTACTGTCGTTACTGGGTTGCAAAACAGAATACAAATATAAATCGGAAGTTATAACAAGGACATCTGTGGATCATTGTTGAACTAGAGACATATTTTTCTTGTGCTTTAAAAAACTTTGAAATAGATACCAACCTTATAAAAATCTCTTGACTTTTACAAAATACAAATTAATTTGGATAAATTGTCAACATCAATCCAACTGAATTCCTGCATGGAAACTACCAGGTGTAATTGAGAAGCCACTGACCCTTTAAGTCAGTTATATTCATCCAAGTCCCCTCCCCTCCCTATTTGCATGAATTTATGTTTCTGACAAGTCTTTGTAAGAATTAAAATGTTACCTTTTCTACAAATCATTAAAGATAATGTCAATGCAAAATACATAAAATTCAATAACTATAAATAGGTCAAAAGTTCTAAATTATATTAACAGAAACTGAGAAGTGGAAGTAGAGAAATATGAGAAAGTAAATATGGCTATTTTCTTATCTGGTGAGACTATAGTAGATACAGTTTTATTTTTGATATAGACAGTACATTTGTTCAAAATAAGAACTTAAGTTTGATAAAGGTTCTAAAATAGATATATTTTATCTAAAGAACAGAAGAAAAGAGAAAGAAATTAAAGTTTATTTAGAAAAGATAGAGCACATAAAAAAATAATAAGAGGAGAGGAATACAAAAAAATGGCAAAGGCTAATCCAAAATAAAGCCAATTTATGAAAGTTAAAATTATTGTGTTAACTTTTCTGTCAATATGTAGACTTTAATATTAAATCAGAAATAAATTAAACTCCACAAGAGACATACTTACACTAAAACAAAATGAAAGTTTAAAAGTAAAGAGAAAGAGAAAGTCATACCAGGAAATCAAAATCAAAATTGTCATATGGTTTGAACATAACAATAAACGGTAGATGACAATTAAAATTATTAATAAATCTGATTCTGTAAAATTAGATGGTGACTTTTTTTACCTTCAAACAAAATGTCACCACTAAAATTAAAGCTCTAAAAACTTAGTTTATATATAAATACAGATATATATATATATATATATATATATATATATATATATATCCACACACACATACACACACACATTTGTTTTTATTTAAGAATTGCTAGTCTTAAAAATAATTCCAACAAAATAATATGAAAAAATATTTTCAGTACAATAATACACAGAGGACTCATGATAGTTACCTAATAAAGTACATAGTGAAAAACATACATATTTTTAAAGTTCATTATGGTAATCACAGAAATCAAAGTAAAGTGATCCCATTTTTCTTCTAATAAGTTGAAAATAATGCTTTTTTAAATGTTTAATTTTTAAAGAAGGCTTTACTATACTCATACATAGTCTTTGGTTTATACATTGTTTCAACATCTTTCAAAAGCAATTTAGACATATGTATCAGTACTTAAATCTGGTCGTATGAATATATTTTGACACAGAAATTCCATTTTTAATGTAACTCTTAAAAAAGACTGGTATATAGCAAAATAATAATAATAATAACAGTATAATTCCAAGTGGCAAAACTAGGCTATAAACATGTGTTTTAATATACTAGCAATTGAAATTGTGTATTTAATCTAGATACAACATTTCTTTAATCACAGAAATAACTTTATTTCAACCCTATTCTGTTATACTCAAGAAATCCAATCATCTGAGGAAGTCATTTAAAAAAAATAGATTTCAATAATCACAATAATATAAGAAACAGCTATTATTATTCCCATTTTAAAGATAATAAAATGGAGATATAGAAATGTTGATAACTTGCTCAACATCACAGAGCTGGTATATTCTAATCCATTGTTGAGCTGAGCTGTTATTAGGATGCCATATATTAACAGACCAACAAATATGAAGACAGCAAGGTAAAAACAGGAAGGAAAGAAGGGAGAGAGGAAAGAAGGAATTACAATTGTCATACAATATTATATTAGTTTCAGGTGTACAAAAGAACAGGGTGATTAGACATTTATATACCTCACAAAGTGATAACCCAAATAAGTCTATTACCATCTGACACTACATAGTTATTAAAATATTATTGCCTATATTTTTATGCTATACTTTGACTATTTTTTTCAATTATAGTTGATATTCAATATTATTTTATATTACTTGCTGGTATATACCATAGTGATTAGACATTTATATACTTTAGGAAGTCATCCCCCTGATAAGTCTAGTACTCACATGGCATTAGGCATAGTTATTACAGTATTATTGACTATATTTTCTATGCTGTGTTTACATCCCCATGACTATGTTGTAACTACCAATTTGTACTTAATCCCTTCACCGTTTTTACCCAGCCACCCAAAACCTTTCCCATCTGGTAACCATCAGTTTGTTCTCTGTATCTATGAATTTGTTTCTGTTTTGTTTGTTCGTTTATTTTGTTCTTTAGATTCCCCATATAAGTGAGATCATATGGTATTTGTCTTTCTCTGTCTGACTTATTTCACTCAGCATGATACCTTCTAGGTTTGCCCATGTTGTTGCAAATGGTAAGATTTCATTATTTTTTATGGCAGAGTAATAGCCTATCATATATATGTATCACATCTTCTACATCCAATCATCTATTGGTGGACACTTAGGTTATTTCCATAACTTGGCTATTGTAAATAACGCTGCAGTGAACATAGGGGTGCATATATCTTTTCAAATACTGTTTTGGAATTTTTGAATAAACACAGAGAATTGGAATTGCTGTGTCATAAGGTAGTTCTATTTTTAATTTTCTGAAGAGCTTCCAAACTGTTTTCCATAGTGGCTACACAAATTTGCAGTCCCATCGACAGTGCACGAGGATTCCCTTTTCTGCACATCCTCGCCAACAATTGTTTTTTGATTTATTGATGATAACCATTATGACAGGTATGAGGTGGTATCTCATTATAGCTATAATTTGCATTTCTCTGATGATTAGTGATGTCGAGCATCTTTTCATATGTCTATTGGACATCTTTAGGAGCTCTTTGGAGAAATGCTTATTCAGGTCCTCTTCCCATTATTTGATTGGATTTTCGTTTGTTTCGTTTTTGGGTTTTTGGGTTTCTTTTCTTTTTCTTTCTTTCTTTCTTTCTTTCTTTTTTTTTTTTTTTTTTTTTTTTTTTTTTTTTTTTTTGGTGTTGAGTTTTGTGAGTTCTTTATAAATTTTGAATATTAACCCCTTATCAGATTTATCATTGGCAAATATTTTCTCCCATTCGGTAGGATGAATTTTTGTTTTGTTGATGGTGTCCTTTGCTGTGCAAAATCTTTTTAGTTTGATGTAGTCCCATTTGTTTATTTTTTCTTTTGTTTCCCTTTCCCGAGGAGATATATCAAAAAAAAATATTGCTAAGGGCAATGTCAGAGAGTTTACTGCCTATGTTTCTTTCTAGGTGTTTTATGGTTTGGAAACTTATATATAAGTCTTTAATCCATTTTGTGTTTATTCTTGTATATGGAGTAAGAAGTTTGTCCAGCTTCATATTTTTGCATGTATCTGTGCTTTTTCACAGCATCATTTATTGAAGAGACTGTCTTTGCCCCAAGGTATATTCTTGTGTCCTTTTTCATAGATTAATTGACCATATAGGCATAGGTTTATTTCTGGGCTTTATATTCTGTTCCGTTAATCTGTGTCTGTATGCCAGTACCATGCTGTTTTGATTATTATAGCCTTGTAGTATAGTTTGATAACAGGTAGTGTGATACCCCCAACTTTGTTCTTCTTTCTCAAAATTGCCATTGCTATTCAGGGTCTTTTGTGGTTCCATATAAATTTTAGAATTATTTGTTCTAGTTCTGTGAAAAATGCCATTTTGGTAGTGATTGCATTGAATCTATAGATTGCTTTGGGTAGTATCAACATTTTAATTATATTCTTCCTGTGCATGAGCTTCCATTTATTTGTATCATCTTCACTTTCTCTCTTCAGGGGTATAATTTTTCAAGTATAAGTCTTTCATTTCCTTGGTTAAATTTATTCCTAGGTCTTTCTTTTTCTGATGCAATTGTAAATGGGATTGTTTTCTCAATTTCTCTTTTTGATAGTGCATTATTGGTGGATAAAAATGTAACCTGCTACTTTACTAAATTCATTTATCAGTTCTAATAGTTTTTTTTGTTTGTGTGTTTGTTTTTTGGTGGAATCTTTGAGGTTCTCTATATATGGCATCATGTCATCTGCAAATAATGATGGTTTTGCTTCTTCCTTTCCAATTTGGATGACTTTTATTTCTTTCTCTTGTCTGACTGCTGTGGCTAGGACTTCTAATACTATGTTTAATAAAATTGATGAAAGTGGATATCACTGTTTTGTTCCTGATCTTAAGGAGAATGTTTTTAGCTTTTCCCCATTGAATATAATGTTAGCTGTGGGTTTGTCACATATGGGCTTTATTATGCTGAGATATGTTCCCTCTATTCCCACTTTGCTGAATTTTTTGTTGTTGTTGTTGTTTTGGGGTGTTTTTTTATTTTGTTTTGTTTTGTTTTATCATAAATGGATGCTGGATTTTGTCAAATGCTTTTTCTGCATCTAATGATATGATTATATGATTTCTATCCTTCATTTTGTTTATGTGGTTTATCATGTTAATTGATTTGCAGATTTGACCCAACCTTGCATCCCAGGAATAAATCCCACTTGCTCATGGTGTATATTTTTAATGTATTGCTGAATTCAGTTTGCTAATATTTTGTTGAGGATTTTTACATATATATTCACCAGTGATAGCAGCCTATAGTTTTCTTTTTTTTGTAATGTCTTTGTCTGATTTTGGATCAGGGTAATGATGGCCTCATAGAATAATCTTGGGAGCCATGCCTCCTCTTGAATGTGTTGTAATAGTTTGAGAACAATGGGCATTAATTATTCTCTGAATGTTTAGTAAAATTCACCTGTGAAGCCATCTGGTCCAGGACTTTCCTTTGTTGGGAGTTTGTTGATTACTGATTAGATTTCAAGGTAGTAATCAGTCGGTTCAGATTTTCTGTTTCTTCTGGATTCAACCTTGGAAGGTTGTATGCTTCTAAGAATTTATTCATTTCTTCTAGATTTTCCAATTTGTTGGCATGTAATTGCTCATAGTATTTTCTTAATTTTTTTTTCTATTTCTGTGGCATCAGTTGTCACTTCTCCTCTTTCATTTCTGATGTTATTTATTTGGGTCCTCTGTCTTTTTTTCTTGATGAGTCTGGTTAAAGGTTTATCAATTTTTTTAAAATCTTTTTGAAGAACTAGTTCTTGGTTTCATTCATATTTTATATATTTTTTTAGATTTTATTTCATTTATTTCCACTCTTATCTTTATTATTTCCTTCCTTCAACTCACTTTGGGCTTTGTTTGTCCTTCTTTTTCCAGTTCTTCTGAGTGTTGTTAGATTGTTGATTTGATATTTTTCTTGTTTCTTGAGGTAGCCTTCTAAGAACTGCTTTCACTATGTCAGATAGATTTTGGGTTGTTGTGTTTTCTTTTTCATTTGTCTCATGGGATCTTTTGATTTTTTTTCTGTTGATCTCACTGTCAGCCCATTCATTGTTTAGCAGCATGTTATTTAGCCTCCATGTGTTTGTGTGTTTCTAGAGTTTTTTTTGTTTGTTTGTTTTGTTTTTTTGTAATTGGTTTCTTGTTTCACAATCACAAATGACTAATTTTAAAACAAATTGAGTCTGAATTATTTTGTTAAGTGCAATAAATTAGCAAAATAGAAAACTCAAATTTTTATTCATTCTATTTATTGGACCACTATAATGATGAATTATATTATAAAACACAAAGCTACCAATTTCGATGGAGTATGCATTTGCCATGGGAGAAATTTGCTAATGCTACTATACTAACATATTACATATTTTATTTTTTCAAAAACAAATCTTTTCATTTCAGGTCTGAAGTCTTACGTAGGAATCCTGCTCCATTGCTTGAAAAAACTTACTGGTGTTATTATACTTACTTTGTTTTTTCTGAGCATATTTTCTCTAATTGGGATGGAACTCTTCATGGGGAACCTGAAGCATAAATGTTTAAGATGGCCCCAAGAAAATGAAACTGAAACCCTGCACAACAGAACCAGAAACTCACATTATATTCGAGGTAAGAATCACTTCCCATCTATGTCAAAAAAAATTAAAATTTTTCTTAATGGAAAATCAATCTTCACAGAAATGTTGAACTCTCAACTTTAGAACAAATTTAACTTCAGAACAAACTTCATGTAAATGCTGTAAGTATGCTTAAGGACTAATTTGGATCAGTTTCATATATCAGAATAGCAAAGTTCATATCTTCAGAGAGGTAAATCATGGAAACCTAAGTTTAGAATAGCTAGATTTTATTTTATAAATAAATTAATAAATGCATACATACATGCCAGTCTTATTTGCAATTCCATCAGAGTAGAATCCCCATAACACTACCTTTCTTTAATAAAGTTGCTTATTTAAAATATAAATTTAACCCTAGAGGTGAGTGGAGGTGAGAGGCTTGCAACCGAAGCACTTGGCGAAGGTGGGCATCCCTGGAGCAGCAGCCTTCCAGCCTAAGAGGTTTGGGCAGGCTGAAGGAGGCATGTGAGAGGCCTGCAGCTCCACTGGTGTGAGCTCTAGAGAGGCCACCAGTGGGAGGCGAGGGTGGGGAAACTGAGGCCCAAATCAAGGCGAGGGATACAAGTTCATGCAGCAGGCCAGAACTTCCTGGGCTCCCACGGCCTCGTGGGCACTTCCTGTGCCTCCCAGAGGGCTCGGAGCTCACAGTGTGAGTGAAACAGTGGGGACTGTGGCCTCTGAGCCCAGGCCAGACCAGTGTCTACAGAACTTGCCTGTGGACAAGGATTGTTGTCTCCTAGCGCTGGAGCCACAAAGTGAGGCTTTTGGGGAAATATTATATACTCCTAATTTCCAGGGGCATGTACAAGGCCGATAGTGGAGGACGACAGGTAGGCCCCTCTGAGGGGCCTGTTGAGTGCAGGATTAGGAGTTGGATTGCCTGGGTTCATATCCCGGCTCCCCCAATTACAGGCTGTAAACTTGGATCTCTCCAAGCCTCACTTCCTCCATCTGTAAAATGGGGGTGTAAAGATCATGTCCACTACCCCTCACCCCACCCGAGTTCTTGGGTTTTGTGAGGTCAGTAGAATACTTGGCACAGGCTCTGACACATACATAAGCATGAAAACTGTCATTGTAATCACTAATAAACCTCATCCAGGGTGAACCTCACTCAGAAAAGACCCCCCCCCCGCAAAAAAAGGACTAAATACAAATAAAATATAAATTTGAGTTCACTCATTAGACATTTTGAGATGACCTTACAAATGAAAAAATGGCCTACGGTGTAGAAATTCTTATTCTTGTTGGATTTCAATTACTGCTGCTCATTTTAAATGCTGTGAGATATACTTTACTAAATAATGAAAATATTTTAGACTAATAGAAATAATGCCAAATAGATATCACTTAACTCTTATACGTAAGTAATTTACATGCCTGATCACATTTTCCATAATCCTGCAGAGGACACATGAATAACCGATTACAAACAAGAAAACTGAATGAAGTTCAGAGAAATTCAGTGAATGTTCCAGCTTACTATAACTACTTGGTGGTAAAACTAAGATTCTAACCAAACTCAATCTGGCTATATAACCCATTCTTTTTTCACCAGGCCATACTCTTACTGGATTTTTCTCTCATCTTTAAATTATCAGGTCCTTTGTGGCAATATTTAGAAAAAATTAAAACAAATTTTTCAGCTAATAAAAATAAAATGTTGCTAAATCTTATGTACTCCTTTATTAGTTTTATTTATACTTTGAATTTAATAATTTCTAAAACAAATCTTAATAAATTTTATTCTTTGGTTTACCCCATAATATGGTTCTGATGTAAGGAATACAAAATCATTAGTATATGAGCATGTGAAATGTTTCCTTATTATATGTGTCTATTTCAAGGTCCCAATTTTAGTGGTGAGGACAACAGGAAATAGATATTAAATCTTAGATTCCAATTGAAATATCTTTTGATTTCTTTGACATTGTAACAAAAATATGCTAATTATTTTAAAAATATATAATATTTGCTACTTCAAAGGTTATTGCTATGAAAACAGCATATAGGTTCCTTTCATCTTTGTTAAAGTATAATATTATAAAAAATCACTTTTCAAAGATTATTACTTTAAAATTTATCCCATTCTAGTCATTCCATTTTCTCAAATAACGTTAGGAATTGCTGAAAACATTATATTTGTATGTTATTGAACCTAATTGTTATGTCATAGTACTTGTATTTGGAAGAGTAGTTGGGACTGCCCAGTTCTACTAATATCAAATTTCATTTGGTTTTTGACTGCCATTCATAAGGTTTGATTAATGATTCCTAACTATTTATGATTTAAAAATTCTTCTAAAATTCTTCTGGGTAACAAATTAAAGACTTTATTTGAGATTGGAGTAATTCAATTTTGTATATATAATACATTTACAATTTTATGTATATTTGCCTACACACATACACACACACACACACACACACACACACACTCACACACACTCAGGACCAATCTCATGGGTTCGATCTCTGTGATTTGAATTTAGAACCTAAAAAACAATGTTCCTAAGTATGCATGTTGCCAACCTTAGTCACTGGTATCTATAAATACACAATTTGCATTTTGGTTGACAGCAAATAAGAATACCTGGATAAATTCTGCGGGCTATGACCCAGATCTACTTGGGTTGTGCTCAAAATTAGGTGACGCAGGGAAATAACTAGTACTGGATGTTCAATGTAGAAAAATAAGCTTCGAAGTGGGAAAAGAATGGAAATTAAACCCAGAGACAGGAAAATCTGGTCTGCTCAGGAAGATCACCAGGAATAAACCCTGGAAGCAAAGGTCCTCAGCTTTCAAACAGATGAATTTTAGGAGTCTTTTCTTCAGGGGTCTGGTCATAACCAGCTGGTTAAATGCATTTTCCTGAACTGATTTTGAAAGGGATTCTCCTCTTTCTATGCTGAGTTTTGTCTCTTTGAGGGCCATGAAGTAGGTGGGTTGCCAGAGCACTTTGGCCTGTGCGTCAGAGGTTAGGCCAGCCTCCTAGATTAAAAAGGCCACACCATATCCTCATTCCTTCTCACCATACACGGGGATGGTCATCTTCTGTACAGAGTGAAATTGATTTCAGATAAGCTGGTCACTCAAAATTATATATACAATATAATTTCTTTCCTATTTTTCAGAAACACAAAACTTTTATTATTTGGAAGGAGAAAAATATGCTCTCCTTTGTGGCAACAGAACAGATGCTGGGTAAGTGATGTTAATGTTTTCTTCTATGAAGTCATTACCAAAAATCAATAGTATTTATTGAATAATTATTGTTTTTACTAATGGGTCCCATTTGATTACAGTATCTCATTCTATCATCAAAGCCATGCTGAGAAGTGCACAGTATGGAATAGTATTAATCGAATTTTACAAAAAGCAAAAAAAAACACAGTAGACTAGCTAAATGATTTATTCAAGGTCAAGAAGTTATTAAATGGCAGAGCTGGGACCTAAACAAGGATCTGATTTTTTGTTTGAGTGTGCCCCAGAGCTAGTGGAAATTATCAAAAAGACAATATAATCTTTTCTTTGTCCAGAAGCCTATGAAGAAGAGAAATGTTAAAGGTATGCTGTTATTTCACTTATTTTATGGTTTGTATATATTTTATGACTATAATTTACATTAATAAAAAAACGTATTGTTCTTAAAAACAGTATTCATAAGCAATTCTTCAGTGAGATGACAAAACTCTCATGTCTTCCGGTCCTATAATTTCAGATGAGGAAACAAGGAAGTAGAAATAGAGTGCTTCTAGTCAGTGCTATGACTCACACAAAAAGTGCTATGCTACTTTCCTCAGCTGGGATGACTTGATGCTCACCTGTAGGCTCAACTCTTTCTTAGGTTCTGGAGCCCAGATTGACAAAAGGCACATGGTAAAGAGAAGCATGAGTTATACAGTTTAGTTATCAGTTGATTTAGATATTTTCTCGCTAAAAGAGTTGAGCTTCTGTTCTATTATCAAGTCCAAATTGTGAACCCATCCCATTGTATCTTCCCTATACCACTCCAGCTAACCCTTCTTATGGACATTCCAAACTCATATTAAAGATATCTGGTCATCAATAGTCAGAATCACAATGATATATTTTAAGGCCAGAAGAGAGTCATGCAGTGTTTCACCTGTAGCCATCATACTTTGCTGCATGGTAAAATATCCTAAAAGTTAGTACCTTAAGAAAAGAACAAAAATTCATTTGTTCAGATTATGTGGGTCAGCAATTTAGCAAGCCTCAATGCACAATTATTTTTTGAACCTCTGTTTATATCACATGTGTTAATCATTAACAATTGTCCAAAACAAGTCACATGGCCAAAGCCAAAATAATGTGGGCAAGAACTACGTAAGCACGTGGATAGTGGGAAACATTTTTTAGTGGCCACTACTTTAATAATCAACCACAGCACCCAAGCTCCCAGTAGATAAAAGTATGAAGACTCCAGGAAAAGAAATGAAATAAATATTGACTCTGATTTTTCCACCAATTTGCAAGTACTGCTTATAATTGTTGATGTGATAAATGCTTTTTCACCCTTACATAATAGGATCTAAGGATTTGAGGTGAGATCATTTAGAAAATCAAACCCTCAGCTATTACAATTTTATTTTTATCAGTGTTATGTTCTGTCAGTTATACTTTCGCTTTGATATTGGACATTAAAGAAATCTTTAACAAAGGCTTGGCAAAAACCATTTGTTAGGCCCCCTTTTTAGCCTAATTAACACTGTTCACTTATTAGAAACTTAAAATCTAACACATTTGCAGGTTTTTCACTGGCAATTGTTTGGGGGAAGAAGACTCATGGTGGAATAGGGAGCCCTTTATTATGTATGGATAGATGTTCTATATTTATGATTTGGCCATAATCTGAAAGTCAACCTAAGAATAAGCAGTTTTTCTATTCTTTGTCTTTTTTAGTCAGTGTCCCGAAGGATATGTGTGTGTAAAAGCTGGCGTAAATCCTGATGATGGCTACACAAATTTTGACAATTTTGGCTGGGCCTTATTAGCCCTATTCCGGTTAATGACGCAGGATTACCCTGAAGCACTTTATCATCAGGTAAGAACAGAGAGAATCGGCTGCGCGTGTAAGAATGGTGCCATGCTCCACACTCCTCCCTTCCAAAATGATGGTGGAATGTAACATAGTTTATTAAATTTTTATGTGGAGAAAAATGTGAAGACAGAAGGAAAGAGAACTAGAATTATTAAATGTCAAACTATATCCTAACACTGTGCCAAAGTCTGTGCTCGTATGTACGAGATCTCATTTATCTTTAACACAATCCTACATGGCCAGTATGTGTTTGTATATGTATATGTATATGTATATGTATATGTATATGTATATGTATATGTATATGTATATGTATATGTATATGTATATATGTATATGTGCTTTTTATATGGAGATCAGAGTGGTTGGGTAACCTCCCCAAAGTTACATGTATGTGCCAGATCACTGCCTTGCTCTGTGATATCATACATTTGATATTAAGAACACTTCTAGGTTTCAATTCTTTAGTCAAGAATTTGAACCTATGAGATTACCAAGTATTAAACAATTATTTATTGAATACCTACAATGTGCTATTTCTTTTCAATTCTTCTATTTCTTTCGTTTCCTCTTTATTATTTAATCATGCTTCAGTTCTAACAGAAGGCTTGCTGTTACGAGACTTGAAATCTAAATTCTGAGAGTCTGTCTTCATAATTGATGATTTGTGTACAATAGTTTCTCAGAGGATATAATATTCATTAAAATGGAGATTCAGTTTTTCTTTTAAGAGAAGTTTCATCACGGTACAATACGCAATGCTATTTTAGCAGCATAGCTAATATCAAAGGATATTAGATAAAATAAATAAATTACTTTAAATTCCAAATGTATTTACAGTTGAAGGAGAGTGCTTTTTTAAACACATACACACACACCCATAATTTTTATGATTGGATAAGTAAATTATGGTGTGTGTGTATAGGTCATTAATGATAGGATAATGTAATATATTTTTGGCACAAAGGTTCATGACATATTATTAAATAAAAATTAAACCAAATATTGATCTAGTATAATTATATTTCTAGTTAAAGAATTACATTCAAATATTTCAAGTGTTATTTTTTTCTTTATGAAAACTATTTTTCTAATTTTGTAAGTTTAGTATTTGTATTGTTATTTCCAAAAGTTTTTGACAAGTATCAATGGCTCCTCCAAAATACCAGGAACTTCTTATTTGTAAACTAATCTCATCATGTTATCATCCTTCTAAAATCCTTCAGTGGCTTCCAAATTCCTATGGGATGAAGTTCAAAGTCCATACCCATGGTACATGGTGCCCTTCAAGATCTAGTCTGGGTATACTTCTCCAGATTTATTTCCTAACAATATCCCAATATATACTTTCTGTTTTATTTGAGTATGAAAAAAGGCTTGTTGTTTCCTAGGTGAGTTTATCCCATAATTTCTTGTTTCAATCTAGGTTGTACTCTGCCTGAATTCAATTCTTTCTGTCTTGAGTTTCATGCTCGAATTCATGCCTCAAAGATTCCTTCTTTGAGCTTTTCCCTAAGCCCTCCTTTCAGAGTTAGGCATATCCTATAACAGAATTCCACAGAACGCTATAATTGCCTCTGATAGTGGTTATTTCAATTGTTTGTTCAGTTCTTCTTTGCACTAGGAGATATACTACCTAAGAAGATGTATTTTGTGTTATTTTAATTTTTGTGTTCTCAGCATCTAATACATAGAAATGCTTAATGAAGTTTTAATAAATGAAAAGTATAAGTGAATATTTATGGATTGTCACTTTATATAATAATGTCTTGCTTTTTTTACAACCCTTAAAGTGTGTTAGCTAATTTTGTTGTTAGCATTGGTTTAAAGGAAATTCTTTCCCACTACCACTAAAATGAAAAATCAGTTTGGGAATGGATTCCACATAGTACCTTCATCATTATCACATTCTAAGTTTTATTGACTCGTGTAGATAAAGTTTTCTTTGATTTGAACTGGACTTGTACTCTGCGCGTTGCCCTAAACTGAACTGAGTATGACTAGGAAAATTCAGTGATTATTCCCAAAGAGAACAGCTCGTGCTTTAGAGAATATTATTCTCCATTCATTCAACAAATAAGTATTTCATCCATGTACTCTTTGATACACCATGGTTACAAAAATGAGCAAAACAAAGTGTTAATGTTCATGGAATGGAGTTATATTTAACAATAGTTAAATGTTTATTGCATATTTGCCATGAGCTAAGATCTTTGCATGCATAGTTTCATTTGATTTTCATAACAAAACTATTTGCTCCAATTTCATACTAAAATCTAATAGAACTAGAATTTTTACACTTTTTCATCCTAATAAGATTGTATTCTTTTGTCCTCCACCAACTTCATATAGTGAAAAGAGCAAAAATTTTGGATTTAGGTATCCCCCTGTAGTTGTGAAATCTTTGGCAAGTCATTTTGCTATCGATTTTCATCTCTCTTCTTTTGCACTTTGGAAATAATAGTAAATACCACATAAAAGTGTTGCACAAAATTAATAAGATGATAAACATAAATTACTTATTAATGTTTATGGCCTGTGGTATACTCCATAATATCTATTATTGACTCCTGAATATACTACTATAAATGCTCAATGGGAAAATTACATACTTAACCAAATCCTAAATAGCTGACTCACTGGGATAATAAGGTTTATTTAAAATACTTTTAAAGACAAGTATACTATAGATTAATAAAAATTATTTCTGATTGAATAGAACTTCCTATGAATCCGTAAACATTCTTAACTCTGTTACATCAGCACAATATTTTCTGTAAATAATATTTATTGATTCAAATGGATGCTGAAAAATAAAAACTATTCCCATTTTCTTTTTGAATTTTCTTCATGTACTTTTAATCAATGAGAATAAGTCATTGGACTATATTTTGGATTTGTAATGTCTACATATAATTTCCTAAGTTTTTAAATTTCCTGATTTATCTTAGGTAATTATTAAGAAATAAAAGCTAGTCAAGTCTCAGTTTGGAAATCTAAAATTTTGTATTTTCTATCTAAAAATGAATTCGTATAATTGAATTATATGACTTTCCCTTGTGATTCATTCAAAGCTTCTTCACCAAAGTAGGTATTCTGACAGATGCAGAAATAATTCTGTTCCCCACCCCTTTGAATACCTTATTTTGTACCTGTGGTGTTTCCGTAAAGTAATGATCAGAAGAAAGTAATCTCTAAACATTCATTTTCTGACTTTATTAAATTTCATAAGTTTAAAGATTCTACTGCAAAGAAAGTAATCTTCCATAATCAGATTGTTCAGCTTTCTTTATTGAGAGATGACAATTTTTTTTCAAAATGTTTTGACTATTTTATGAAGATATAAAAGTAAAATGCTCACCCTAAATTACTCAATTCTTCTTTTGTTTTTGTACCATATATTTTATACCATATATATATATATCTCATATATATATACATACATATGTATATATGTGTATGTATATGTAATGTCTTCAGTTGAAGAACATTTTACTTATTTCTCTAGGTATGAGTACTTAAACTGTCTTGTGATTACATTCCACGTATAACTTTATTTTAAAACAGGAGATTACAGGAAAACAAATAACATTTTCCTCCTTTGTCCTGTTTTTCACTTCACCTTAGATCCTTTATGCTTCTGGGAAGATCTACATGATATTTTTTATTGTAATAAGTTTTTGGTTTGCCTTTTACATGGCAAGTTTGTTCTTGGGCATCCTCGCTATGTCCTATGATGAAGAAAAGCAGGCAGCCGCTGAAAAAGCTCAGAAGACTGAACCGAAATTTCAGGACACTTTAAAAGAACTTCAAGAAGGAAACAAAGCAGTTGAGGTACACATTTGTAAAAATGCTTCTTAGAATGACAGAGTTTGAGTTCTCTTCTCACAGTCTTAGAGCACATTGCCTTCTACTAGATGCTCACTATCTGTTTGTGGTACATGATAAGAAGATCAAAAGTGATTTTAGTAAGAGATCTCACTTTTGCTACATAACATTCCTTCCTGAGTGCACTGTGGTAAGAACGGCCAACATCTTTAAAGATTTCTTTAATACATATATTTTTTGTTCCAAAATGTGTATTATTACTTCTGTTAAACTATGAATATGAATATATATATATATGTTTGTATATATATATATATATATATATATATATATATATATATGTATGTATATCTATGTGAACTTGACTTCTCTTAATGCAAGTGTAGTTTATTAATTCAAACTTGCTTCAGATAGTACATCAGAATTAACTACAAAATTTTGGTGTTCAACTGAAAAGTGCTAGTGCCTTCCATAATTTAGAAATCATGAAGTACTAAATGCAAGGATAAAGTACAGTATTGAAGTTGTAAAAAGAGAAAAAAATTACTTTATTGGCTTTCTAGTTTCTTCAAGAGGAAATGCACTGAGCATGATGATATTAGAAATTATTTTATCCATAGAATAATTAAACCCATGATTAGTAAAACTTCATGAGGGATTACACTTATTTTCAATTATTTTAGTGTTGTGTTTTAATATATTTTCAGATTTTAAACTTCATAGCAAAAGATTTGGTCTATGAACCTAAAAGTATTGACAGAAATAACATTAACAAAGTCATAGGAAATTATTTTTTAAACTCTTAATTGTGCTGTAATTGTGCTAAAAGGAAGAAAAGGACCCAGGAAAGCAACTAGAAGTAGCTTCCTTATATCCCATAGGACCTGGCAATCTCACACCTCTTCCTTGGTTCAGAGAGGAATAGATATAGCCCAGTGTCCTAATACTCCTCCCAGGAGCTGTTGAGGTGTGCGGTGGGCAGAAGCCAAGCAACCTGGGATGGGACACAGCCCATGCTTTTTCCAGGTGTTGCTCCTTTCGCCCTGTTGTGAGGAGACCTCCTGCTGGGATCTTGTTGGAAGGAGTGCTGTGCCCAAAGTGTCCATAGTCAAGTCAAGTGCTCCCACGCCACTGGCCTGCTTACAGGGCCCTCACTTGGGGAAAGAGAGCCATGTTCTACCTCCTTTAGATCCCTCTGGATTTGTTACTATTTTGCACCTTAATACCTGCTAATGAAGATTGTCTATACTGGGGGGGGGGGGGGGAAACTAACTTCATTTTATGTTAAATGGACAAACACAGATTGAGGGAACAAATAAAGCATAGAAAGTAGCTATACCAAGGACCCTCTCATTTGAGGAGGGTAAAAAGAGATGGGGAAAGGTAAAGGGACAAGATACACTATGGCACTAAGTGGAATGTACAGTAAAGCTGGCTAAGAGATCAATTAATGCCAAAGGACCCTTCTAGGTCAAAAAGAGGAAAACGTTAACTTGCCTACCTAGGTAACCGTTTTATTAAACCATTATCAATGAAGAAGCTCTAAGAAAGTCATTGTACCAAAAAGTGGGGCCTGAACAACACGATGTAAGATCATACCAAATGACAAGTTATCGATAGATACTCCTGTCTACCTGGTCCATAACATGTATACCATTGAAACAGGAAGCAATTATAAGCTATATGAAGAAAGCATGTGTAAAAAGAGGCTCTTGAGTATAGCCATTATATCACCCATGAGGAAGTCACAGAAGAACAAATTACAAAAACTTTCTGTCTCTAGAAATGAGTCTAGGGTTCTTCAGATTGAATGATTATGGTCTGAATGATATGTTGAATGTGTAATTTGTTTTGAAGTGTCATTTCAAATGTCAAGGGCTACCCACAAATATATCCAAGAGCACAATGCTTGCCTTATCCCAAGACAAGATGCCCTATTAACTCTGCTTAAGAACTTGAATTTTTTCCCAATTTCCCAATATCTCCATTCATTTGGCTGCTCTGGATCACAAAAAGCCTTTCTGATTTTAATTAACATCTTTCAATTACAAAGGATTTATTTTCTTGGAAGAATTACTAGAACATTTTGTCATGCAAAGATTTTCTGGGAAGTGAGAGTGAAAACCACTTTCACAAGATTTCTTGTTTTATTTATACATAAGAAAACACTGGAGCGGGAACTTGAAACAAGCTGAGGTCCCTTTAGGTGACCAATCTAAGTGAAGACTCGTCAGATTCTAATGCCAATGTTGGTATTACCAGGAGAGTGCTTAGATGCTTCATATTCTCACATTATAGGAAAGCAATGGATCATATTGGCTAAAAGCACAGTTTTGCAGTCAGATATAGACTTGAGCTACTTCATGGATGTATGATATTTGCCAATTCTGTTAACCTTTATAAACTTCAGCTTCTTCATCTGTAATATGTAAATTACTATAGTATCTGTCTCATAGGTAGTTGTAAGATGCAAGTGAAATAAATTCATGTTAAGAACTTGGCACTTCTTAGACTATATTAAGCAACTGGCAAATGTCAATGGCTAGTTGTAGGGAACACAACAAGAAAAACATAAGAAGGCACAGCAATCTATATGGAGAATACTTCAGAAACATAAAATTCTTAAGTCTTTGACAATATCCTCTCCTCTTTTGAGGGGAAAAACAACAACAACAAAAACAACAACAACAATAATAATAAAATAAATGCTTATTGAGCATCAACTATGTACCAGACACATATGTGCCTTCATGACTTTTCAAATTTAATCCTCACTGAGTTCCAGTTGCAAAGTTTTATCTACATTTATTGGTATTAGATTTGTCAACACTGAAGAAGAGAATCTAGTGTTAACCACTTCTTTGTTTCAATGCTGAAACAATATTATTATTCCATCAATTACACAGTTTTCAAGTGAAACTCTTCTATGAATTGTCAGTTACAGGCAAAACCTTAGGAACGGAATCAGATATATACAACTTTAGGATTACAAATATTTTCAAATTTCCCCATCTACACAGACATTCCTATAGCTGATCTGTCTAATAAAACATTATTGACAATCTGTAATATGCTAGCCATTGTACTACGCACTGAAGATAAAAATACTTTAATAAATATAAATATAGTGTCTATCTTCATGAAGCTAATAGTCTAATGAGGAGATAAACTATAAAATTATCATAAACACAAAATTGTAATTCTAGTACCACTAGACATTATGTGTTCCCCTATGTTATGAAATAGAAAACCTAAAACACGACATACAATATGTCCTTTCCAAAATCTGAGTTACATCTAATAAGCCTCTAGGTTTAATTTTTTTAGAGACTATAGGAGAGAGAAAAACAGATTAAATTACACTAAATGGAAACAATCTGTCAAAGAATACGGAAAATACTACAGCATAAGTGACCTATCCCCAACAAATAAATCACATAGGGAAAAAAAAATAAAATCACAAGGTAATCCGTGGACCTGCCAAACTAAATACAATATGTACTTATTTGTATTTGTTTTCTTTTTAAAATTTTTATTAAAATATAGCTAATATACAATATTATCTTAGTTTCAGGTGTACACCATAGTTATTCAACATTGTATACCTAAAGGAGTGATCACCATGATAAATCCATCAACCATCTGACACTGCACCATGCTATCACAATATTATTGACTGTATTCCCTATCTTGTACATTACATTTTCGTGACTTATTTTTTTTATACGTGAAAATTTGAACCTCTTTTCTCCTTCACCTTTTCCTCCCCTTTTTAAATTTTGCAATTGACATTCCATATTATATTTCAGGTTTACAGCATAGTGGTTAGACATTTATATAATTTAAGAAGTGATCCCCCTGACTATTCTAGTTCCCACCAAGCAGTATATATAGGTATTGCGGTATTATTGACTATATTCCTTATGCTATACCCTACATCTCCAGCCTAGATAGCCCTCCCAATTTTTAACAGTCACACACAGGTGTGGGGTCAGCCTGTTCCATGTCTCTGCCACTCCTACTAGTCTTGATGTGGCTTCTTCTGTATGTCCTTAGTTATAGGGCTTTGGTTCAGCTAGACTTCAGGCAATTCTCAGTGATGGTTGTTCTGTAGTTTAGTTACAATTTTGATGTGGTCTTGAGAGTAGGGAAGCACAACATTTACCTAATCCAGCACCTTGAGTGGAAATTCTCAGTTTTTGATCTAATTTGTATTTTGATTGATACAAGTCAACTACAATAGAATGTTTCTGAGCAATGAAAGAAACTTGAGCATGGTCTGGGTATCTGATAATATTAAGGAATTACTAATTGTGCTGATAATGATAATGGTGTTGTGATTATGTTTTTTAAATGCTTATTGTGATAATTATATAACATCTGAAATTTGATTTAAAATCTATCAAAAAATCAGATGAGCAACACATGAAAAATGCAGAATATAATGTTATTATATTAATTGTTGAAGCTGAATGTTGGATTCATCGTGGTTCACTGTATTACTCTCTACTAAAAAACAAACAAAACAAAACAAAAACTGTAGTAAGTGCTGTAAAAGAAAGAAACATGATGCTTTAAGAGCCTATAATAAAGGCTATCTCTGAGTCTGAAAAGATTTTTATCTGTGAAATGACACTTGAGCTGAGATCTGAGGAATGAGTTTATGCTATATAGGTGAAGGAACCAGGGTGAGCCAGAGGATTAGAATCACCAGTGTGGCTGCAGTCCAGAAAGGTCTGAGTCCAAAATGAGCACTTCAGGTAGTTTCATTGCTAAATGCTAGAAATTGACTGGGTTCTTCCTTATTCATTCCTCCCTCCAGAGAAAATTTAAACCAGTTGTGAGAAGAAGCCTAGTGCCTTTTTCCAGTCTCGTTTTACCATTGAATTGTTTGAAATTCATGTATATGCCCTTATTAGCTCTCAAACTTCCAAAAAGGAGAGTTAGTGAGTTAGGATCCTCTCAATTTGTATTGTAAATAGCTATATCCTCAAGAGTTGGCCCACTTGTGGGCATTCATGCAATATTTTTGAGAAGCTCAATCAGGGTGTATATATTACTAGAACGATATGTGGTTTGTTCATTTTATATTCTAAAGTATGTCCATCATTCAAGCCAAATTAGAAGAGAATTGAGCATTGAATTATGTCAACAATAACATTATGACTCCCCGCACTCCATCCCCCATCCGCCACACACGTAATTGTCTTTACTCAGTTGTTCTTTGGTGTGATTCCATTAAATGTTGCTCACTATCAGAAACAGCTCTACAAGAAGTAATTTCTTTGTATTAAGAACATAGTGGAGGATATTCTTCACTATGTCACCACAGTATCATCTTTATGAAGATATTTGGGAAATCCCTGTCAGATCTTAATAACAGAAAAATTATACTTCTGTTGTTTTTTAATCTCATGGTAATTTGGAATTGTAAAATTCATATCTTATGTAACCTTATAGGTCAGCTAAAAAATAGTTTCTGAAATAACCATGGTTTAAGTAAATAAATTAACTTTGCATCCTGACTTTTTAGCTTACTCTGAATTTTAAAAAAATGGGGAGGAGAATCAGATCTGTAGACCTGCAGACTCTGCTAATGAAACTCATGATGTAATACAGTTGGTTTTTACCTCCTCTAGCTCCAGTATTTATGACATTAGAGGGGACTTGACTGGCATGAATATGAATGCTTTCATGCCTATTATGCCTCTTCAGAGAGGCCAGAGCAGAACTTGCCAACCAGAGTGTGTAGTGTATGGGTTACCAGTGAACCTCAATTACTAATTGCCTCAGTGTTAAAGTGGCAACTTCTCCCATGTCAGTTTCCTCTATCCAGGAGTAGCCTCACTTCTTTACCCCAAGTTACCAAATATATAAGTATTCTCATTCTTTTATGTGCCAAATGTAAAAACTGTTGGAAACTCTGTGGTGTAATATCGTCTACCCATTGTCAGTTTCTTAGAGTTTAAATACTAATACAAATTTTATACATGGTCACTAGAAACACCTTGGGCTATATTTGTAATACTTATGAATGTGTAGTACTTGTAATATCTACATCAAAGCCTAGGAGTTTTGAGTGTTTTTCCAGTACAAGGGTTCTTTTTAACCCTGTGTAGCCACATCAGCAAAACAGAGAGTACCTTAAAACCGTTGCTCAAGAAACATGAGAGACAGAAAGAATGATTTGTTTATGGAATTTTCATATACTCATATGTTCTAACCAAAGCAATCCTTTAAATTCATCCTATTACCTGATATTCTTCAAGACTTATTTCATTACCATGAAACTAAATCATTTTAATTTTATCAAGATAATATATAAAGTTATAAAATTAACATTTCCTCAAGGAAAAAATTTAAGTTGTTCAAGGAACACTTTTCAATAACATATTTGCCAACTGGATATTTCACAATAATCCTAAACTACACATTGAATTCCTTGTCAAATATGGGTAATACCACTCTCATCCTCTCGTTTACTCCTTTTATAATTGACCTCATAGCATAAAATTATTTTCGTTGAGTTTTAAAGTATACACATTCATTTAAAAAAAAGTTTCTGGAAGTAGAATCAGCATTTTTAAGAAGGTTATAAATCTTCTTATAGTTATAGCCTTGGAGCTACAAAGGGAAGAAGCCAATATTAGACTCATCAACTTTCTTTTTAGACCAAGACCACAGAGATAGAAATGAAGAAAAGATCACCAACTTGTATAATCACTTCTTTGGATGTGTTGGATGATGCTACTATGAGACATGGAGAAGGTAAAGAATATTTAGATACTATGGAGGGTACTATTTATAAAATTTGCTTTTAAAGAAATCCTGCAATTTCTTCAGAATTTTGATAATAGCTAAAATTTAAGGAATAACCTGAGAATACTAGGATGAACAAGTCATAAAATTTCCATAAGATAGTGTTTTAAACATTAGAAAGCATTACCAAAGAGTGCCAAGGAATTTTCTTTAGTATTTAAAGTAACATAAAAGTGGTAAGTTATAACTAAAAATATAGGTTGGAATATATAACATTAAGATATTAAGGTCCTTTCTATGTTGACTTTTGCTTTTTAAACACAGAGCGAGTAACTCATTATCATGGACAATGTTGAAAGGCATTATTTGTAAAGCATATAAATCTAGGAATTATATAACTCTCCATTATATTCCATATTTGTTTTTCTTGAGAGACACGCCTATGTTTTGTTTTTCTAATATAGTTTGTCTTGTTTTCATTTGTCTGACTCAGCGAGCATGAACAAAATTTCAAAGGAAATTTCCTTTGCTCTGCTTTTTATTAATATAAAATATTTCTATTTGGTAACTCCAAGTCAAAAGTCTAGTTTCAAACCTGTTTTTACATGCAAAAGTGAAAACTTTCTATTAGTTAAATTTAAATAGACAATTTACTAACGTTGAGTTTGTCCATTCTTTCATTGCAGAACATCAAACCTCTCAGAAGAGATGCCCATTGTGTTGGTATAAATTTGCTAAAACTCTCTTGATCTGGAATTGTTCTCCCTGTTGGTTAAAATTGAAAGACTTTGTCCATGTAATTATAATGCACCCATTTACTGATCTGTTTCTCACTGTATGCATAATTCTAAACATCTTTTTTATGGCCTTGGAATGTTATCCAATAAGTAAAGAAACCATCAATGTTCTCAGCATTGAAAACAAGGTAAGGTTCTTTTCATTTGCAACTTTAAAATTTTAATCATTATTATCCCTTTATTTATTTTATAACTGCAATATGTTGCAAGTGCATTATATGAGTATTGGATGTAGTCTTGTTTTCATGCTTCTCCACTTCACCACTCCCAGTCCTATTTTGTAAATGTTCTTATCACTGAATAGGTTTCTACCTAGAGTTGAAAATTCTGTCATTTAAATTTGGGATTCCTAGCCAGCTGCTTGGCAGTAAGGTTAAGTGGAAATTATTTATTCCCTCTCCCTTCCCAACTATACCCTCTCTTGGTACTATAGCCCCGTAGATCAAAGAAGGGCCATGGTGCAATAACACAAAAGTTCTACACTGACACCTGATTCTGAATCCTGGCTACAGCTACACTTGACCCTGTCTGCTCTCACCACCTGCCTTTGCCTTTGTCAAGGTATCGTTTGGTCTCACCGATCCTTTTCTTCCCATATGATTTAAAAGGCAAAAGAGAGTCCTGTGAATTTAAAAACAAGTCACATTTAAGCAAATATATAGTGTTTATTTTATTTCATTTTATTTTATTTTTATTGTTGCTGATGTTAGTTGCTTGGTATTCATACAGCTAAACAGCTCCCAGTTTTGAATCATACATTTACTTGATACCAAAACAGTAATTTAGTTATTTCTACCGGTATAGCTTTAAAAGGGCAGTTTCCATAGGTTTACTCTGTTTTCATTCTGTACCATATATGTACCTCTTTTATTCTTTTACTAGTTGAAAAATTAATTACCTTAATATATACTCCATAAACCAAAAGGAACTATCCAAACTGAAAAAATTTCACGTTCAAATATTCTTTCAGTTTCTTCCAGACTGACATTAAAAAAATAATTGAAGATTCTGTATACAGTGTTTAACATTAGATTGTTAAATAAAATGTATGAGTGTGTTGTTATAATATAGACTCCAAACCTAATTAGATATGGACAGAGGAACTATGAAGAGTGTGGCAGTGAAAAGTTAGTTTCTGTGCATGAGGGTTCTGACTAGAGCTATTGGAATCATATTCTCATCCATGTGCTTTGTTTTTATTTAGGTTTTTATTGGAATTTTCACAGCAGAAATGATTTTTAAAATAATTGCCATGCATCCATATGGGTATTTCCAAAAAGGCTGGAACATTTTTGATTGCCTAATTGTGTTCCATGGTTTAGCAGAACTTTATCTAACAAAGATTCATGGAATGGCTCTTTTTCGATTATTCAGGGTGGTAAGTAGAGTCCACGACCTAAATTTTTTTTTAATGAAAATTTATCTTAGTTTCCTCAGACATAAAATGGGAAGAATAGTAATACCCTTGGGTCATTGAGAGCTGAATAAATTAACACTACCCCAGGAAACAGAAAGCAGTCTCCAAATGCTGTTATTTGACCAAAGCAGTAAAGGAAATAAGCCATAAATGTAGCACATTTGAGATGTAGTTTTAGGAAGCAGGGCCAGGGTACTGGGTCAGTTTTGAGGAACAGGGTAATGAAGAGCGCCAGAAGCAGAATGTCAATGTATAAGTAAGGAACTGTAATCAGGTATTTCTAAATGTAAAAGCAGTCAGGCCAGTGGAATGTTTTGAAAACTGTTAAGTCAGAATCAGTGTATGTCTCAATGCAGGGTGAGGATAAGACTCAGAAAACTAGGAAACGGAATAGTGTTATTAGAATGGTATTTATGGAAATGTTAAGTATTTGATAATATATTTTCACATTCTGATAACAAGTTAAAGGAATGTAGCAATAAATAAGAACAACTTAGTAGATTGGATCTTATACAAATGATTCTTTAGAGCCCTGTCTTAAATCCTCATCCATAAACTTTTCTAATGAGTGAGAGAAATATATACAAGATATAGTTATCAAATTCATGAATGAAACAAGACTGGGGAATGCAGAAAATATGATAAAAGATAGTATCAAAATATATGAAAGGGTAATAACAGACTGAATATAAGATGATTAAGTTTTACATGGATAAACATAAATTCGTACTCTTGAGTCCAGAAAGCCAAATATATACTAGAAATAGTTAGGGATGACACAGAATGTATTAAAATGATATATGGGTTTTAGATGCCTAATTTTATTGTGACATGGTGGCTAAAATATTAAGGAAATCTTGTGCTATAACAAAAGAAATCCAAACTTTAGTGAAAAGAAGGGAAATATTCAAACTAAACCTAGAATGTTGCGTTTGGTATCTGATATGTTACGTTAAAAGGGAAATACACAATAGATCCTTCAATGGAATTCAGTGGAAGGTGACAAGCTTTTCCAACATCACCTATATGTCAGAGTGTGGGAAAATAGCCAATACATTATAAAAAGCAAAACAAAGAATTGATGGTTGTCCTATCAGACATTAAAACATAAAACCAGATTAATTGTAATAGTATAATTTTGAATGGGAATTGAGCGATCAATAGATGAGAATATATGGGTTTAGTGTAAAAAATTATAGAATATCTATGATGTATTAAGAATTCTATATGAAATGACTTTTTGGTGGTTAGTATTAATGCTCAAAATTGAATATTGCATTAAATATTGTATATGTGTATGTGAATAATGTTGATAAAAATCTTAAATGTGCATCATAATAAATGCTAACTAGGTTTTGTGTTGTTTGTTTCTTATGTTTGTTGTTTTTTACATTGCTCTCTTAGATGCGAATTTTCAAGCTGGGGAAATATTGGCCAACATTTAGGATTCTGATGCTGACTCTTAGTACCTCATTGGTGGCCCTGAAAGACTTGATCCTGCTCTTGTTCACATTCATGTTCTTTTCTGCTGTGGTTGGCATGAACATGTTTGGTTCGAGTTACAAAGATTGTATCTGGAACGTGGACAAAGACTCTCAACTCCCACGCTGGCACATGATTGATTTCTTCCACTCCTATCTGACCGTGTTCCGGATTCTCTGTGGAGAGTGGATAGAGACTTTATGGGATTGCTTTAATGTAGCAGGCCAATTCCATTGTTTTCCTTTTTACATGATGGTCATTTTAATTGGAAATTTACTGGTAAGTAATCCATGCTTTTAAATTTTCCTTGATATAATATAGTCCAGTATTTTCATGTTGTGGATTTATGGCACTCAGTGGTCTATAGCTGTGCTGTCCAATATGGTGGCATCGAGCCACATGTGGCTATGGATCAGTTGAAATATGGGTGGTCCAATTTGAGATGTGCGCTAAGTGTAGAAAACTTAAGCACTTAAGCTAACACTAGTTGTCAAGCATGGCTGTGCATTGAAAGTACCTGAGGAATTAATAAAAATATACTAATGTCTTGGATCTATTCCCAAAGATTCTGATTTTATTGGTATGTGGACATAGCCTGGTCATCAGGATTTTTTAGGAATCCTCATTTGATTAAATTGTGCTGCAAAGTTTGAAAACCACTGTCCTATAAAACTATTATGCATTAACTAAGAGAAAAAGCTTTCACTTTTAGATTTCCAGTTATTGAAGTGGTGCTACATGAATTGAGTAAGTAGGTTTTTCTTCTTCTAAGAGAAAGGAACAACTTACAAAAGAAAATTGTTCTTACAGGAATAAATGGACATGATATTTGCTTTTTAATCATAAGTATTAGAGATCAAGTACATTTCCCAAGAGACTAAAAAGAACATCACAGGTTAGACTCCATTGGATTGGTGCCCTTCCTCATTGCTTCTATTTCACCCTGGCCATAACCACTGTCACACACTTACCACATTGACATTATTGATAATGTCAATCTTGTGGATGTGCTTATCCACAATAATGTCAACAAAATCTTTCATTGTGGATGTACTTATCTCTCTTCCTTATTAAACTGTAAGCTCCATGAAGGAAGAGATCATGATGCTTCTTTGTATCATCAAAGCCTAGAACAGTGCCCAATGTGTAAATATACTGCAATATCCCCTGCCTTCCTAGCTATCAATACATTTTCAACTCCAAGTAACATAAAATACTATTCCAACTGGCTGAAACAAAAATGAGCATATATATCAATACGTAACTCAAAACAGGAGATATTTAACTTCAGTTATGGTGTGACACATAATTTCAAACATGATCATTAAAGACAGCTCTTTGTATATTTCAGATCTGTCTTTTTCTATGCCCATTACTGTCTGGTAGCCTCTGTGTTATTAAGATGGCTGCTGCAGTCTAAAGCTTCATGTTTTCAAGTCTAATAGAAGAGTAAATTCCTATTTCTTTCCTAGAAGCCACAGCAAATTTCCCCTATTATCTCATTAGCTCTGAGTCACATGTCCATTTCTGAACCAATCTCTATTGCCCAGGGTGTGGAATATATTAACATATATTAATTACTATGTTAAGCCTCTCAGACTCCTCTCTTAGAGCTGGAGATGGTGTCAATCCAAACCCAAATCATACAACTACTAATGGGATAAGGGTGATTTCCCAAATGAAATATAGATTTCTATTCCCAAAGAAAGGGCTTTGGCTGATGGCTGGGGTGAACAACACACACACACACACACACACACACACACACACACACACACACACACATTTCTAAAGAAAAGAATCGGAAATGCTGAGGTAATAATGTAATTTCATTTGTTTCTTTGTTTTTGGACTCCACTCCATTTCTCATTTTTCTCATTCATACTGATCAGAAACTTCAAGTCTATGGGCAGAGGGGTTTCAGGATAAAATGAAGTTACATGAACTTCCATTTCCAATTGATAGACCATCATATTGCTTGGCTTCCTAAATCTTTTAAGTTTTATTCCCCTCAACAGTCATCCAGCTGTGGGGCATCATAATAATAATACTAGAGTAAATACAAGGGGGAAATGCAAGGAGAGAATTTTTGAGGTTGTAGATTTTTTTTCCCACACACATCCAACTCATTGCATTACAGCATTAAAATTTCACACCAAAACTACAGCACTGGTATAAAGGGAAGTTATTCAGAATTTTTTTAAAATTTAATTTTATCTTATTCACCCAGCAAAATTCGAACAGTGATTCAGAGGCTTAAGTGGAAACGTTAAAAAAGTCATCATAAAAAAAAAGTCATTGTGTACCAAAGCTAATATTTAAAGTGCCTTTTAAATAGTTCTGTGCAGTGTTGAGTTGTAGAGAAAACACAGAGTTCAGAGTCAATCAAAAATAGATTTAAATTTCAATTCTGTTATTTACTAAATAAGCAGCTTTATGCAAATTACACAGCTTCTTATCTAACCTTGACAATATCTAACGGAACAAGCGGAACAATAATACGTGCCTTAAAGGGTCATTGTAATTTAAATAGAATTAGCTAACACTCTATAAATAATCATAAATGTTGGCTTTAGTTTCTTTAAACTCTAGAAATTATAACTCCCACAACTATAGAATTTTGTAAATTATTTGACATTATTATAAGTTTCAGTTAGGCACCTTCCAGATGTTTTACCTGCAATTTAAATAGTAGTCACCAGGTGAATTATGGTATCTTATTAAGGTCACATAAACAAACCAAAGAGAGATCGAAACATGAAAAGAAGTAGAAAACAATATAAAATCTAGTTGCTTTTTAAAAATAAAATATTTGACCCTAAATATGTATGTTAATATATTTATATATTTCCAAGTTAAATACATTAATATGTAATAGAACAATATTAAAATAGAAGACCCTTAATACATGTTAAAGTACTTGATTACTAATCAGAAAAATAATTACTTAAGTAAATTTTGAATTGTCTTTCTCTTCCCTGCTACTGTGTTTTGGTATCAATTGCTCAAGTCTCACCTAATAGGTAGTAGATATGTTTGAAGTAAAGGAGAGAGCAAATTTCAGGAGAGACTTTTAAATGTTTTATTTTCTATACATTATCTCACCTTTTATCTCTTTATAAACAAAAAGCAACAAGATGTGTTTTGAATCTTGTTGTAACACTGTGACTGGAAGAAAGTTACCCTGAGTTTATATAATATATATTTCCCCCTTCCTTCTTTATTGCTCAAATTAGAAGAGATAGTCAGACCTGTATAGTTTTGGGTCATTTACATATCCTGTTTTTCCTTTTTAATCCTTTAAAAGACTGTAGACTATTTTAATTCAGAGCACATTTGAACAAAACAGTAGTGTTGTATAGTGTTTTAAAGTTCTTTTTTTATTCCACAATTCCAGAGTATTTTGAAGTTCATTTTCAGCTTTTTAACATTATTATTATATATGTATGTATACATATATATGTTGCATGGGTATATGAGGGAAATGTGTGTCTATGTCTATGATATAAGAAATCTTAGATTGCAAGCTCTTAAAAATACAATTGCTAAAGCATAATTTTCCCTTGTCCAAATCCTTGTACAAAATCTATTCTTTCATTCACTCCATAATTAATTAATTTTTCAACAAATATTTATCACTGATTTTGTGCCTAGCACTGTGTTAGTTGTCTACTTAAAAGAAAATGTGGTTCCTGCTCATATGGAGCTTATAGTCATGAAATTATTACCTAACACCTTTTCCTTATTTCTCACCATGCCTAATACTAAATCAAATAAAGGAGGGAAAAGAAACAATCAACTACCTTAACTTATATTTGGTCCTGCCCTCTTACATCCTGAACTTACTATCCTTTGAAAAATGATAGAGATGCAAAAGTGTAGTTCCTACAAGGGTCCTGGAATCCCTGCCAAGATTATCTGTAGTAAACCTTATTGTCAGATGTGACACTAGTGTGAAAGCAGCCATACTAATCTCTGGATCACTGTTTTGTCAGTTTTTATGTTTTGTCCTCTGAGACTCTCTCATTGTAGGTTATAGAAAACATATGGCAGTCGTTCAGATGATCTCACCTGTATGAAATTTCCACATTGAGCCATCTTGTACCCTACGTTTCATTGCTGCCCCAAAACTATGGTTAAGATTAAGGTTATTTATTTGATGACATTAGTATCTGCTATAGTATTCTGATTTTCCCATATGAGTCTTAAATAAACCTTCTTTTCCTAAGAGATATGAAGATCTAGGTATAGAGAAGTAAAAGCAATCCATTAGAATTGAATACTATATGGGGGTCAGTTCATATTATCTCAGGTGTGTATGTGCATGAGAAAGACAGTAATTATCAGAATAGCTGAGAATTTCATCTCTTCACATAGATCCAGAACTCAGAAAGAAGTTTTAACAAATGAGTATTAGGAGGTCTTTATATACTTATTTTATTTTATGTGCACATAAATTGTCAGTATAATTATTTTTAAGAGTACGTATACCTTCATGTGTGAAGAAATCAGAAACACAAGTTATATAAGTTATATATGCACAGCAGGTCCTCGAATAACACATTTTGTTTAACATCATTTCGGCCACCCTCAACCCTGACTTGCAATAAGCAGATTGGAAAATAATTGTTTTACTTGTTTTTATTAATCTTTCTTAAATGTATATATAGCTTATTTCAATGTATAATATTAGAAGAGTTTTGGGTCTTTATTTAGAGTTTGGTGATGTTTTTTGTGACCAGAAATATGCTGTAGGAACTTAGTTCTTATCAATTAGCCTGTGGTAAAATTATCCTATGGTAATATAGCCTATATCAATTAGCCTATGGTAAAATTAGTTTCGTTTTATGGCATTTCACTAATCACCATTTCCAAGAACCTATGGATGACATTAAGTGAGGACTAACTGTATAGATAATGTACGCCATTTGAACTTTTCCCTCTAAAAAAAATATGTAAAGCATAAAGTAAATTAAATCTTAAAAAACTCAAATATCTGAAGAGAGAAAACTCCCATAATAGGCAAAATGCTCAAATTATTACTTTAAGTTTAAGAGAAAAATCAATATGAATCTCTTACACTAAAGTTTAAAATGTCATCTAATTCTCCACAATTACAAACAAAATAAAAAATGATTCTCTGGAAGCTGAACATGCTTGATCATACTTCTCAGTGATAGTGATGGTTAAAATATATACTATCCTTGAGTTCAAATAACTTGCAAGTATTAAGAATGATACTTATGTCACTCATCACTGTCTTATTTGACCAAATTTATTACCACAATAATCAGTTAACCTATCCAATCCCTGTGCTTGTGTGTCTCAAGGAAAATTAGATGTGAGCTTCAGAACCAGGAATAGCTCTGTCCCCATGAGATTCCTTACAGGTTTGCAGAATCCATGACGATGTCATTAGACAACTTTCTGGGATAAAGCTGAAGTGAAGTCAGCCACCAGGAGTAGCAATACATTTTCTTACCTTGGGAGAGGCAGCTTAGCTCAGTGAAATAAAACAAGCTTCAGAATTAGATAGACTTGAGTTCATTCTGTGTCCTTTGATATTTGACATCTGTAAATCTTGCCTTTTTTTTTCATTTATAAAAATGAAATATAGAATGTTGTGACCTGAAACTAATAAAAATGGTAAATAAAAAAAATAAAAAAATATATGAAATGTTGTGAAAAAAAAAACAAAGAAGGAAGGAAGGAAGGAAGGAAGGAAGGAAGGAAGGAAGGAAGAAAAGAAAAGAAAAGAAAGAAAGAAAGGAAAGAAAGGAAAGAAAGGAAAGAAAGGAAAGAAAGGAAAGAAAGGAAAGAAAGGAAAGAAGGAAGGAAGGAAGGAAGGAAGGAAGGAAGGAAGGAAGGAAGGAAGGAAGGAAGAAAGAAAGAAAGAAAGAAAGAAAGAAAGAAAGAAAGAAAGAAAGAAAGAAAGAAAGAAAGAAAGAAAGAAAGAAAGAAAGTTGTGACCTTAAGATGACTTCTGGCTCTACAAATCCCTAGCACAGCACCTGATGAGTAAGAATTGCCTAAAAAGTATTGTAGTTCATATGCTGCTCTCAAATCTCAGGTTAGTTTTTGTTTGTTTTGTTTTGTTTAATAAGGATTTGTTGTTGTTTAAAAGGAAACAAAAAAGAGATATACTTATTTTCATTACTTCCTCCTTTAGATATTATACCTGTTTCTGGCCTTGGTAAGCTCATTTAGTTCATACACTGCTGCAACAACTGAAGAGAATGATGAAGCAAAAAATCTCCAGCACGCAATGGCAAGGATCAAGAAAGGAATAAACTGTGTGCTTTCTAACGTATTACGCAAAAAACAAAATGTTCCCAAGGAGCCAATGGACAATGTAAATGATACCTACGTTAAAGAGAATATTTCTGACCATACCCTTTCTGAATTGAGCAACACCCAAGATTTCCTCAAGGATAAGGAAAAGAGCAGTAGCACAGTGAAAACCACAATGGCCGAAAATGAGCGTCAATCACTTATCCCCAGTCCTAGTGTCTCTGAAACTGTACCAATGGCTTCCGGAGAATCTGACATAGAAAATCTGGATAATAAGGAGATTCAGAGCAAGTCAGGTGATGGAAGCAGCAAAGAGGTGAGATGTTTCCATATCTTGATTAGTTATTGTTAATTTATGGCATTGTTGATAAGAAAGTGAATCATCACTGAAGTTCCAGAATTAGATTATCCATTCAGTTTTGTTATTGCACTCCTTGCTCTTGATTTTATGCTTCTGATCAAGTTACTTAAACTTTCTAAACTTCAGTTTCCTCATCTGTAAATGAGAATAAAATTGTATCTATTTCTAAGGGACGATAAAAGGATTAAGAACAATAGTTCAGTAGTGCATAGAACAATGTCCAATATGTAGTAAGCACTTAGGAAACATGAGGTAATATAATTATAAAATTCCAGAAATTAATAAGCAGGTAGTAGAGGGTTATGTAAAGCATACTAACGAAAACTAAGTTTTCCAGTATATTACTAGAGAAATCACTGAACTCTCCTGGGCATCTTTAAAATTTGAGATTGTACTAGAGGAGTGCTAAGATACTTCCTTGCTTGTGCCAATTCTAAAATTCTTACCAGTTAATTTCTGGAACATATACCGTGTTTCCCCGAAAATAAGACCTAGCTGGACTATCAGCTCTAACATGTCTTTTGGAGCAAAAATTAATATAAGAGGGATGGCCCGGTGGCTCAGGTGGTTGGAGCTCTGTGCTCCTAACTCCGAAGGCTGCCGATTGGATTCCCACGTGGGCCAGGGGACTCTCAACCACAAGGTTGCTGGTTCAGCTCCTCAAATCCCTCAAGGGATGGTGGGTTCCGCGCCCTGCAACTAGCAATGGCAACTGGACCTGGAGCTGAGCTCTGCCCTCCACAACTAAGACTGAAATGACAACAACTTGACTTGGAAAAAAAAGTCCTGGAAGTACACACTGTTCCCCAATAAAGTCCTGTTCCCTTTCCCCAATTACAAAAAAAAGTTAAAAAAAAAAAGAAAAATTAATATAAGAACCGATCTTATATTATATAACACCCGGTCTTATAGTAAAATAAGGCCGGTTCTTATATTAATTTTTGCTCCAAGAGACACATTAGAGCTGATGGTCTGGCTAGGTCTTATTTTCGGGGAAACAGGTATTATAACATATATAATTGAATTGAACTAAAAGAATAGAGAAATCACCAGGTTGATTTGCAAACAGTTTGTAGCTTTCTAAATTCCCAGACAAAAAAAAAAAGGGGGCACACATTTAAAGAAGGGTAGATAATGCCATTCACTTAGCTTCTAAAATGTACACCCTACTGGATACAGTCTTATTGTCTTCATTTGCAAGTTGCATAATGTCTTAGTAAGAGGTGCAGTTTAATAGAAAGCTACATCTACAGAGACCACATTGGCACTATGCTTCTTGCACTGGGCCTCACACTAGGAACTCACTTTAGATCACTCATAGGCACTGAAGAGGGGCAAGTTCCCAAAGTCTCTGACACTGTCTTGTCGCCCAGACCCCTTCTGGCTTGGCAGCTGTTCTGTTCAGTAACTTTTCAAGCTGGTCTTATGAAAGGTGTTGAGATTTATTTATTCAAAGTCCTTCCAGCTCCTAGTGAAGGCATCTTTGTTTAAGAGAAACACTTTCACTCCTTACTACACACGATATTCTAGGGTTCATTTTTCTTTAACATAATTATTAGAAAAGAGGGGGCAATTCCTCTCCAGCACACTTCTGTATCTTCACTTAAGACTTTGACTACCATCCATCTCTGGGTAACATTGCTGTTTATCACAGTACATCAGTCAAGATGTTCTGGGGAACTCCTTTCCAATCTCGTTAAAAAGTTTGGGATATGAAAATATATAGGAAAGATGGAATTAAATATAATTGTTGAGGTTGCAGAAGCTATAATTCATGCTGCATCATTATTTGATCCTGTTGATTGGTTAACTACTCACAGGTTTGTTCACTTATTTGTATGTTTAGTTTATTTAGACACTTTCCAGATTATGAAGCCCATGGGTACTTAGGATATTGATCTACCAACTCAGTGAATTGCTGTAGCCTTTAGTTCATCACAAATATAGAAAATTTAAGGGAAATTGAAATAATAAAAATGATTTGTTTACTTAAGAGTATCTTGCTGGACATATTTTTTTTAATTGAGCACCATGTCTTACTGACAACTCACCTCTAAGATTTAAGCAAACAAAGCTTCCTAATTATATTTCCTTGACATTTATTGTACATAAGACTAAGAAGTAGGACAAAATATAGTTTCCTTTCTTTATATGCTCTACCCCGATCTTTCCTTAACTTTTTAAGAAATAAGACTGGTTTTCTTCCAAACGTTTTAGTGCACATCTTAATTTTTAAAATTAGAAAATAATTTTGTATGCTATTAACTTTAGGGTCTTGGTCATTTTAAGGATGATATGTTATATATTCATTTTTAAATCAAGTAAAATTAAGAGTGGTGAGAAAATCATTTCAAGTAAAGGCCAAGTTTGTCATTTGCATTATTACCACAGGTACAAAGTCTGCCTTATGCTAGCCAGCCTTGAACTTCAGACAAGAATAGAGTGGGAAAGAAGGTCAATATTTGCACCTAGCTTCTTCTCATAGGGCTGGTACCACTTTCCCAGGTCTTCTCTTGACACTAGTCCTCATGCCATTTAATTTCACTTCAGGATAACTTCACATGAATCCCATTCTGTGAGGACATACACAGGAATGTCTGGCCTAGGTTTTACGATAAACACTAAGTACACTCTTGTCTACCTATTTTTAGCATCAAGGAGTGACTTGTTCTGATACTACTCATCTAATTGAAATAGCATATGAGTATATAGGATCCTTGTGAGTAACTTCGGGAAAGCTTTTGGAACTCAAATCTTTTTGGAAATTGGAGATAGACTGTACATCTTTGGGGAGAACAGTATTATTAAGTAAATGTTAATTTTAGTTTAAAAGATATTTTAGCTTACAATAATTTTTGAGATTTAAAAAAATATTAAATTTATTGAGGTGGCACGGATTAGAAAATGATATAGGTTTCAAGTGTACAATTCTATAATACATCATCTATATATTTTACATGGTGTGTTCACCACGCAAAGTCAATTCTTCTTCCATTAACATATATCTGATCCCCTTTACCCTCCTCTATCACCCCCGCCCTTACCGTCTGGAAACCACTAAACTGTTGTCTGTGTCTGTGAGTTTCTGTTTGTACTTCAACTCACAAAGGTATGTATGCATTTTAATACCAATCATGACATTGGCCTTAAGTCTTTCACACCTGATAATAGTCTTTATGTACATATTTTTTCTTATTTCTGTAAATGAAATAAACTTTAACTACAGTGAGTAAATGAAATTTTGTTCACATTTTGGTGGGATTTTACTTTTCAGAAGGTAAAGCCATCTAGCTCATCTGAATGCAGTACAGTTGACATTGCTATCTCTGAAGAAGAAGAAATGATCTATGAACATGAAAAGCTAAAACATCTTAAAAACAGTAAGGAAAAAAGTTCTTTGATAATTATATTGAAATTAGACTATATTTCTCTTACCCTAAGTAATACTATTGGATATATTTTTAATTTTAAAAAGTCTATTAATTTGGCTTGGAATACACACACACACACATGCACACATGAATTATGATAGAAACTTATAATAAATGTCAAGAAAAAAGTCAACATTTGGAAAAAAGAAAAAGGACCTATATTTCCTAGGGAGACTAATGAAGCAGTTAAAAGTGTTGTCTCTGGAATCAGACAGCCTGAGTTGAAATCCCAGTCCACCACTTACTAGCTTTTACTTATTCTCTCTCTGACTCGTTTTCTAATATGTAAAATGAAGATAATAATAAAAGTTACCTTCTGGGATTAATAAAAAGATTAAATTAGGGTATGTGTGTATGCGTGTGTGTGTGTGTGTGTGTTTGTGTGTGTGTGTATTTTTATGCCTCATGGAATGGAGTCAATATTTAAATGCTCATATGAAAACATCCTATAACTTTCATAGGAAAACAAATCATGCAATGGTGATGTATTTTTACATTTCACATGAATATTAAGAAATGTACAAGGCTTCAATTGGTTGGCTCACTACATATGTAACATATACCTCTTGACTTATAATTAAAATTAGTTTTTAAACAAGATTAACAAATGACTACATGTTCTGGACATTTGAAATCACTGGAAATAATCAAAATAGAAACTGCTAAGTGCTCAAATTTCTATATTCAAAATAAGAACCTGCCCTCACTAAATTGAGTTCTAGGACATACATCATCCAAGACAAGGGAAGAAACACTTTCTATACTTTTTTTGACCAAAGATATATAAATTGATATTAGGTAAAATTCTAAAATGAAAAATGTTGACTTTTAATTCCACCCTGTTAATCACTCCCTTCTCCTTAGGTTCTCTTTATGCTAACTTGACCAGAAGTTAGAGTTCAAAAACATGCACATGTACCCTACCCACAAAGTACTCTACAATGTACTTAGTTCCTTAGATAGTCTCAACCAAAATTCCCATCCCCATACCACCTGAGAACTGAAATCAATTTATCTGACTTATCTGATGTTATATCTCTTAATATTTCATAAATAGTTGTATATTTAAATAAGACTATTTGGTATGCCATGTAAATCTTCAGAAAATGAATTTTTAGGCATTATACAAAACTGTGATATTCAAAAGATATTGTACATGTCTGTCTGTCTTCCTTCCTTTCTTTCCTCTTTCTTTCTTCCTTTCTCTCTCTCTCTCTCTCTTTTCTTTCTTTCTTTCTTTCTTTCTTTCTTTCTTTCTTTCTTTCTTTCTTTCTTTCTTTCTTTCTTTCTTTCTTTCTTTCTTTCTTTCTTTCGTTTCCTTCCCTTCCTTCCTTCCTTCCTTCCTTCCTTCCTTCCTTCCTTCCTTCCTTCCTTCCTTCCTTCCGATTCGGTGATAAATACTATTCTCAGACTCTGTCCTTCAAGATTATGGGATGTGCTAAGTTATCTCTGCCTTTCATAATTTCTTTCTTCCTCCTATTACCAAACTCACAAGTTAAGTTTTTCTTTTTTTCCTCAGTGATTGCAGTTGTCAGTACAGCAGGGCTAAAAATCAAATGTTTATAAGCCAGAGACCACCTATATTCCGTAAATAAGTAATTGCTAAAGCATATGGTAGAAACTTTGAGATGTTTACTTTTCCATGAGTTTTCCAGAATTTTCTTCTTAACAGTTTTATTCTTGATAGGGCATGAACGAAGATCTTCACCTTGTCAAATCAGTAAAGAATCCAAGAGAGCAAAAATTTGTCAAAACATGAGGAAAACCTGTTGCAAGATAGTAGAAAACAGTTTTTTTAAGTGTTTCATTGGCCTTGTCATTCTACTCAGCACAGGTGCTCTGGTAAGTGATAGTATGTGAGATTTTTATGGGAAAAATGTAACATAAGTCATTTTGTATCAATTTATGTAGTTATCATGCCAAATTAGTTTTCCCCAGAAAACTTATTATAGCACCAAAGTTTGTATTCTATAATTTTAGTCTTGGAACATACATTATAGTTCTTGTAGAATCTATATATGCCTCATTCAATATTAAATAAATAATGCAGTTTCAAAAATATGAATAACAGTGGGGAAAGGAATGTTAATAGATACCTAATTCTTCTTAATTTAATAAAGTTTCATATAAGAAACAAAGTTTAGTAATGTGCACATACAAAACTATTGTATTGTGCTAGTACTTTGGTACCTATTTAGTAAGGAAAGAGGAGTGTTGCGTATACTTTTAAGGACCTTTGAACTATAAATATATTTACTCATACCCAACAATCTTAATTCTGGGAAATTATCCTACAAATATCTGAACAGGTATTAAATGCATTTACAAGGCCATGCACTGGAGAGTTTTTTGTAATAGCAAAAGATCAAAAAGCAAAAATAGTCCATAGTAGATGACAGTTTATACTATGGTACAATCATCCAATGGGACACAGTTCAACTATTTAAAAGTTCAGAAGTTATATGCATGCTGATATTGCAAGATATAGTAATAAGGAAAAAAGAGAGATCTAGAATAAAGTGTATGACATGCTACATTTTGTGTAGGAAAGAAAGGGAAATAGAAGGTATATTATTTGCTTGTATTTGATTGGAGAAGATCAGAGAAGGCTACACAAGAATTAGTTAATTATGAGATGCACAGAACAGGGAAGATGGAGTCGTGGTTGGGGACCAGACTTTGTACTGCATATATTTTTAAGTAAACTTTATATTGACATCTATTACACATTCTGGCAACCATACAAGTTATAAATGTATAGGATAAAGGATTTTCAGAGAGTGACTACACCTGTGTAATTGTCACTTGGCTTGAGAAATAGAACATTGCCAGGAATTAAAAACCATAGTCTGACTCCTCACAGTTACTTCCCCACTCCACGTGAGTAGACAGTACACGCAAATCAACTGCCATAGATTAGTTTTGCCTAGGTTTAAAATTGTTTAATTGAAGCAGAGACTTCTAGTATATCTTTTTATATTATTTTATATTATGTACCCATTCAATAAATAAATACATGCAATAAAATAAAGTCCTTTAAAATAACTTGTGATTACATTTTTAATTTGCTTTTATAGATACTTTTACTCCATAATTTGTCCAATTAAGTTAGTAACTCTATTGCTATTTTATACTTACTTTTATGTAACAGTAGGTTTATAAAAATCAAACCATTCTTTACATCAGATTACTTGAATTCTTGTTTACTTTTTGAACTTCAATGTACTTTGATGCAAGTCTGCCTGAGATTATTGATACTTTATTGCCTTTTTTCAGTACTAAAAGAAAAGAACCATGAAATTGCTTTGAATGGCATTATCATACTTCACAACCTCTACAGTGAAATTAAAACAGAGAAGCTTTGGAGAAACTATTATATTTTTATTTTATATTCAAACTGAGAAGCTTTGGAAAAACTATTATATTTTTATTTTATATTCATGTATTTCCATTGGTTTATCTGATTATTTCTGCAGTGGAATAAACTTTGTGATGTTTTCTTATGATAGCAGTATATATTAATGAAAACATATTTTTTTTTTACCTCTCTGCTTCATTATTAGCAAGTGGCATATATCTGTGAGTTGACTACATGGAAATAGAGATAAGAGCCATGTCAGATATGACTAAAGTTTCCATCTCTTATATTAAGTTTGATTAACTAATATGAGAGGCATTTTAGATCACTAGAACAATTATAAGACCAAGTTTAGCCTCTATAAGAAGTGGTACTTATGGATTATGTGAATTAATCCAAGTGAAGTGAACCAGCCCTTGAGACTACAACCTATGACTTTGCTCACCATCTGCCTACTAGAGATGGCATTCCATTCCCCTCTATGCCAAAAGACTTTTTAGAAATTACATGTAGACTAATCCTTAAATTTTTACCCGCAGGCTTTTGAAGATATATATATCGATCAAAGAAAAACTATTAAAATCTTATTAGAATATGCTGACATGATCTTCACTTACATCTTCATTCTGGAAATGCTTCTAAAGTGGATGGCATATGGTTTTAAAGCCTATTTTACTAATGGCTGGTACAGACTAGACTTCATGGTTGTTATTGTATGTATTTTTAAAGAAAAAAATTTAAAGCTATTTAATTTGCTCTTCTTTCTTTACTCTTATTCTCACTCTTCAATTTACCTAGGTCTTCCTTTTTCCTCACTCTATACATTTGTAGTCACCAGCATCCCATATTTCTTCCTTTGTAATATTTAATACTTATTCTTTTCTTCTCATTCTAAAATTTTAAAAGTTCAGCATTTCATGCCTCAATTATTCTAATAGTCCATCTATGTACCCAGTGCTAACAGAATAGGATTGTTGTACAATATCTTGGAAATATAAACGTCCTAAAATATTTAAATCCTGTTTGCTCAACTTCTAAATTATATATTCAAAATTAGACTACTTATCATTACCTTCACCAGTACCACACTAAGCAAAGCCACCAAAATGTTTCATTTGGATCATGGCAATGTGTTCTCAACTGATATCCTTGCTTCCACCACTGCACACTTTCATTCTATTGTCCACATGGCAACCACATACATTTTACTGTTGTAAAATGGAAGTCAGTTCAAGTCACTTCTCTTCGTGAAACCCACCCCATTACACTCAGAGTAAAAGTTACATCTGCAATCAACTGTCTGCAAGTCTCTACAAGATCCAGTTTTGCCTTCTATTACTCTCCCTTTCCGCATTCAAATCTATGTACTGTACCACCACCACTGGCATTCTTGAAGCTCTCAGATATGCCAAGATTACTTCCATCTTAGTGCTTTTGCACTTACTCTTCCATCCACCTGGAGCTTTAGCCAACTCACCTCATTATGTCTGCTCAAATGGAACTGTTGAAGTTAGGTGTTTCTGTATTTCCCTATTTAAAACTGCACCACTCCAATGCGCTCTTTTTCCTTTACCTGCTTTATTCATCTCCATAGCACCTACTGATATTATATAATTTATTCATTGATTTTGCTTATTGTCTTCCCCACTGAAAGATAAGCCCCATTAGGGCAGAATTGTTTTCTCAATTTGGTTCTCTCCTTATCTCCTATTCCTAGAATAATTTATGTCATATAGTAGGTGCTCAGTAATTTTGCTGAATGAACAAATGTCTCCCTATTCTATAGGCGATGATTGAAGCTTCTTTGTTTATTAATGAAGACTTAAACTATCTGACTTCTGTCTTCTAAATTAATTCTTGCAAATTAACCTTCTACTCCAACCAAACCACACTTTACCTGTAACCCACTTTCCTGTTTCCTGGTCATTGTTCTTATGTGTCCACATCCCTTACCTCCATGCTTACATAAATGACACCTACCCTTACTTCAAAACCCACTTCAAGACCATCTCTTTAGTCTAGGGTTAAAAAAGAACATTTTTAAAAAATGTATATTGCCTTGTAAATACAGAAAATATGAAGGTATAATAAAAGTTAATCATGACTACCTTAATCTCCATTAACATTTATTAACTTTGAATCATTTTTATTCATATATGTTTGCTTTTAAAAAATCACCTTAGTATCTTTCTACACTTTTTTGTAATTTGTACTTGGACTTATCAATATTCCTATCCTCTTTGATGCCTCTCCTCTGAACTCTAATTCTGTATATTGTCTTACCCATATTTATATATGAATGCATATGTAAATACATTCCAAATTTTGTTTTAATGAATACATTGTATACTATTACTATATTGCAGATAATCATGAAATTAATTTTTAATCTAATTTTAAATGAAAAAATGGATATAAATATTAATCCTTAATTATAGAATGTCAAATATATAAATGTTTTTTATTTCAACATGTATTCCTATTACCAGAAAATATTTTTATCTTTTTAAAGTGATTTTAACACAAAATTATTTTCTTTACTTTTCTGTAATCATTGTTAAAACATACTGAAATATGTATTAAATCTTTTGCTTATTTCTTGGTAGGCTTTGACTGTATATCTTTTTTGTAAAATAAATACAAAGTCTATTTTACAGATTGTTTTGGTTAAAGTTAAAATTAAATCCTATTAATTCTTTTTTTTTTTTGTATATCTAGGTGTTTTGTCTTAGCTTGATAGGCAAATCTCGGGAAGAACTGAAACCACTTATTTCCATTAAATTCCTTCGGGCACTCAGAGTTCTATCTCAGTTTGAAACAATGAAGGTAAGAGAAAAGTTTCCAAATAAATCTGTAAGTTTTTATTTAGGATTACTATATTTCTACAAATTAAAAGTTTTGTAATTCTCTCATTTGTATCTTTAACAATGTTAATACAAAAACCTTACCTTCCACTACTTAAAAATATAGAAGAAAGGTATATTAGCTATGCTTATTCTGATTTTAGGTCTTTATTTCTCATAAAATATGAAAACTAATAAAGGTAAGCAAAAAATCTAATAGCTGAAAGAAAATATAATTTCAAAAGTATTACCAGTCTAACCCACATGGATATGTATGAGTATTAATTAAATTATCTCAATATTAAAAATATAACTGACAGAAAATGAAACCTTGATTAGTTAGTAACTCTTTTAAATTATAAGAACATTTTGCAAACTAAGTAGTTATTTACTCCATAAAATAAAGTTTGCATTTTAAAATAAGTTTACTTTTTTTTAAGCCAGAAATCACAAATTATGAATTCTTACCAGTTGTCTCTACCTCACTACCATGTCAAAACTTCTTCTGAACAACGTGAGAGAAACTAATAGGCTGAAGATGGCCAGTGTTCAAACTTATGGGCCTGTTATGAAAATCATCTGTTCTCAACCTAATGAAAAAAAAGAGTGTATTACCGCCATAAATAGTACATTATGTGGCTGTATAGAGATTGATTATGTACAAAAATAGCAGAAAAAAGTCTAGTTTTACCTTTTATTTCATAATCACACATTTGTTTTCTTACATTTTTCATTTACATATTTATTATACCATTAGTGTACCTATTTGATTAATATTATGTAATATCACATATTCAGTGTAGATAGGATCCAATAAGAAAATTATTTATGTTTAAACTGTATTTTTATAGTTGATGTATTATATGTTACATTTAAACTGCCATTCATTAAGAAACCATAACACTTAAATTCTTTTCACTTGGTTAAAAAAATGGATATTTGTTTTATCTCAAAATGGGAGTGATTATTATAAATCCAAACAGAAATATAAGTAATTTCAAATGTGAATTTTACCAAAAAAAATTGCTTAAATTTTAACAGTATTACCTTTATATCATGTGTATATACATATATACATAGAGCACTGTATGTTTAAGTACACTGATTACATTTTAATATATGTGCAAGAACATGGTTATTAATATTTTGGTAATTCATATGAATCTGAGGTTGACTCATTATAACAGAATTTAAGCCTGATTAACCTTTTCCTCAAATGCATTTGATTTGTGGTGTTGGGAAGAAATATTTTGACTACGTAGCAAATACAGTAAAATACCAATTATCATACACCTAGAAAACAAATATCTAAATATCAATGATAATTTATATTATAATTTATTAAGCATTTTATTAGCAACATCATGGAGGTCCACAAGGTGGTACTGTCCCCACTGGTTTGCTTTTAAACCAAAACAAGGAGGAAAATAAGTAGGAAAGGAGAAAGTAGTTGAAGAGGTCTGTATGATTGAGATTAAAATGACAAAACAGCCAAATTTCCAGCATAAATGCAATTAGTGATGGAAAAAGTTCATAGAACATTCTGGCTATAAATTATACATGACCTATTAACTCAAAACACTGTGGGAGGGAGCAGGTTGGTATAAATGGTGAGATGTTGGTCAAACGGTACAAACTTGCATTTATAAGATGAATAAGTTCTGGGGATCTAATGTACAGCATGGTGACTATGTACAGTTAATAATACTGAAATGTATACTTGAAATGTTCTGAGAGTAGATCATAAGTGTTTTCACCACCAAAATAAATAAATAAATAAAAGGGAAACTATGTGAGGTGATAGATGTGTTAATTTTCTTGATTGTGATAATCATTTCACAATGTTTACTTATATCAAATCATCACTTAATACACCTTAAATATGTACAATTTTTATTTGTCAATTATACTTCAGTAAAGCTGGAAAACACACACATGCATGCATGCACACACTGTAATGAATATAACTAGAATAAATTCCTCTTTATTGTAAAAAAACATTATAGCAGAATACCAGGGTTTTTTTCCCCCAATACATTCTGATTCACGGGAAGGTGGGAGAAAACTGCCCAAATCAGCAAATTGTCTGGCCCTAATTTTGAGAAAAGTAGGAAGAGATTTGCCAGGGAAGACTGCCCCTATTTGTAAGAAATGAAGCACTGTACCATTTGATGCCAAACTTAATTAGACTGGCAATGAGATAGTAGCCAAGGACAATTCAATGAGGTGTATAGTAGTATAGCAGCCATGCTTAGGTCAAGGTCAGATCCAGATCTTCTCTTCATCTCAACCTCTGGAAGTTCTGTAGTTGAGTGCTCTCTGAAGCTGTACCACTGAGTATATAAGGAAGCTACATGATTACAAAATTAATATTTTATGTATTTAATAAGTTTCAGGTCTTGGGTGCTCTTCTAGTGAAATATTTGTGTCAACCATAACCATGGCTTTTAGTCTTACATACATGTATTTTCTAATAGGCATAGCATGTTGTCATCAGAGGCATCAGTGGACTTATCAAAATATCTAAAGTGTCACCGAAAGATATATGACTTAGTTTTAGAATAAAATAAATTGACGTTGATAATACAATTAAAAGTCAAAATATTACTAATAATTCAAGGCCAGAAAACTAAAGAATGTAATCAAGAGAATAAGAACAAAAGGGTATGTATCCAGTCATGGCTGAGAGAGGGAGAAGTTAGAAAGGAAGAAAAGAGATCAATGGTGCCTTTGAGAAAACAGAGAAAGAAGTGAGATTGGGAGGAGGGAGTCAAAAGTGTAACTGCTAAGCGAAAGATAAAGAAGTAGCAAAGATTAGAAATATTCTATTGGATAGAGCAACAGGTTTACATTTGCCATAACAGCATTATTGGAATGATAAAAGTAAAATTCTGGTTTTAACATTAAAGGGTGAAGGGAGTTGAGGAAATGGAGGTAGTGATTACAGACTATTGCTCAGGTGTAGGTGGCAATTTCGTTTCCCAAACTTCCCACTCTGGAGTGGCTCACCAGTGAGACAGAGTGGGTCAATGAGGAGGTTTGTGATTTTGCAAGGTCTAGGTGCCCATTCAGTGTTTCTTGACACAGTCTCTTGCCTGGACTTCATTGATCTATAATCTCTTGGTGTTCCCTTATTTCCCCAGCCATTCTTTACTTTCTCCTTTGAAAGCTATTCTTCTTCAAGGTTAGACTCCCCAAGACTTAGATATGGGTCTGTTCTGCTTTCATGTTATATACTTTCTAGATAACCTCATACACATACCTAGGTTCAGTTATCTTGCTCATTTCTGGCACAATATAGGAAGTTGATAAACGTGTTAAATCAGTGAAATAATTCTTCTTTCTAGTATTTATACTAATCAACTCTGTTGTCTTTTAATGATTTTTTTTTTAGTACACACATGTTGAGAATACCAGGACTTTTAATGTACATTTTTTAATTGAAAATTAGATTCTTTAGGTTATTTAGGTTCTTCAAATACCGGCATGTGGTCTATTCAATCTTTACAGATGGCCTTTTTTTGTGTTTGTTATTTTGATATAACATTACATTAATTAGTATTTCCAATTTAATCAAAAAAGTTTCACATTTCTTACCTAAAATTTGCATATTTGTTTTTTATATGCCAGGTGGTTGTAAGAGCTTTGATAAAAACAACTTTACCCACTTTCAGTGTGTTTCTGGTCTGCCTTATGATCTGGCTGGCTTTCAGCATCATGGGAGTATACTTATTTGCTGGCACATTCTATGAATGCATTGACCCAACAAGTGGAGGAAGGTTTCCTGTATATGAAGTCAGTAATAAGAGTCAATGTGAAAGTCTTGTATTTAATGAATCCATGCCGTGGGAGAATGCAAAACTGAACTTTGATAATGTTGGAAATGGTTTCCTTTCACTGCTTCAAGTAGTAAGTATACTTATGATTTTTTAATCTATTATATCTTCACCCGTATTGTACATAAACATAAAGGACAGAATATGTCTGGTTAATAGAGTTGGTTATAAATTATTTTAGCAATTATTAGTTAGTAGATACATGTTATGAGATATGAGTTCATTTAGGGAGATCAAAGTGAAATACAATTTCTGCTCTTCTTGGAGAAGGCAGTGAAGATGAAGGTAGAATTGATGGAGGAAATGCCAGGTACTGGCCAAATCTATTTCCATCACTGATCATGTAATATGGTCACAATTTTTGGTCCAACTCAGGTTACTACTATTTTGTTTCTATTTAGCGCTTTGAGCAATGGTTATTTAGTCACCCAGCATGTGACAGATTTGAGGAGATGAACCATCCCTCTCATTTTCCCCATAGAAAAACACGTATACAGCAGTTACAAGTAACTATGACTCTTGGGGAGCATGTATTTATTAACTATTTATCTATCTGCCTCTCTCTCTCTCTCTCTCTCTCTCTCTCTCTCTCTCTCTCTCTGTCTCTCTCTCTCTCTTTCTCTCTCTCTCTCTCTTTCTCTCTTTCTATTTATACTATCATAAAATATTTTGTTATTAACTGCAATTGTGCTAAGTAGTTGTAAATAGTTATTAAGAGACAATATAAATATAATAATGAAAATAATAAAGATCTCAATTACACAATATATTGAAGTATGGTCAGCCTTACTAATCAAATATTTTACTATATTAATAACAGATTGAGTTTTACTTTTTATTTACCATGAAGCATAAAATTTTCATAAGAATTAAATACATTCCATTTTTACAGGCAACATTTAATGGATGGATCACTATTATGAATTCAGCTGTTGATTCTATTGGTGTAAGTACAGTATGATCTTAGAGCTATTGTTAAGGTTCAAGTGAAGTCATTTTGAAATTCAAGAACAGGGCACCAGCAATAATCGAATAGTTAACAGTGTAAAAGCAAATGCTTATGCTAGACAGAATTTAAATACATTTCAGATTGAGTATTTCATGGACAATGAAATCCTTCCAGGATTATACACTAAGGTTGAGGCCCAATAGCCCTATTTAAAGGATTACCAGACTTCCTAACAATGATTAAACCAACACAATAAACTTTAAAATCCAATAAACAAAGCAACGATATCCCTTCACCAAAGATCGAAGAGGAAACATTACCTCAAGTAACATTATTGGAATGTTGTCATAACTTGTTTTATAAAGCTTATGTTTTAAAAAGTCAGTATCAATATTTTGCTTATCTTTTTCTATGTATTTATTTTTAAGGACATTATTTCTTAGAGCAGTTTAAGGTTTACAACACAATTGAGAGGGAGGTACAGATATTTCCCATATACCACTGCCCCCACATATGCATAACCCCCCATTATTATCACCCACCAGAATTGTACTTTTTTCTTTTTTTATCAAGAATGTGTCTACATTGATTGACAACATAATAATCACCCAGAGTTCATAGTTTATCTTAGAGTTCATTCAGTGTAGTACCTTCTATGGGTTTGAACAAATGTATGATGACATGTACCCATCGTCATAATATCATACAGAGTATTTCACTACCTTGAAAATCCTCTATGCTCTGCCTTATTTTGCTTATTTTTCTAACTTAACTTTTAGGTAAATATGCAGCCTAATTTTGAAGACAACATCTACATGTATTGTTACTTTATTGTCTTTATTATCATCGGACTATTTCTTCCTCTGACCATGCTGATTGGTGTTATTATTGCTAATTTCAACAAGCATAAAATAAAGATAAGTATAACTATTCTTTGTTCATCAAGGCCTCAGAAAACCAAATACATTTATAAAAATGTTCTGCTTCAAATAATTGGTTTTGGATTCAGCTTGATGTCATTTTTATTTGGTACTTACCTAAAAAAAATAATTGGTGGTCCTGTATGTTGATAAATATTGCTAAAATGTTCATCTGTACATTGTATTCTATATTTAAATATATACATACAAGTTTAAAAGTTAAAAACTACAAGTGTTTCTGAATGAAGGTTCATAAATAATGAAATGCTGAAGAATAAATAATATTGTGCATCTGCACAAATATGAGAAGTTTAAGAAAAATAAAGTGCACTTTTTCACTCTGAAATATTCAAAGCCTTCAGAGTCATAACCAGCAAAGACACTACATCAGTTGGAGTAAATTTTTATGCTGGAAGTAGAGAGAATCATAAATCCTAATTGGGTGGCCAAAATGAATAAGAGAGAATTTAGAGGCAGAATTGAACAGCCCTTGTTTGGTGCCACCTCCACACAAAGACTTTCTTCAGGGCTTCTACAAATTGCAAAACCCTCAAAGTCATATAAATCCACTCATTTTAACCACAGAGACCTGCTTTCTTGTAGGGGTAGGAAAAACTTCTAAAAATCTAAGAAAAGAACAGTTTAATTGTGAAATTCCATCTTTAACTATGTCATCAAAGTTTAGCCATGTACAAAATCTGGTAAACAAAGCACTGAATTTTAGATGGGATTAGTGAGGTCAGTGATCAAATAAGCATTTTATTGGATGCTTTGGCTTCTTGGGACATCAGCCCAATGGGAAAACATCCTAGGATTGGCTTCTGGGCTTCTAATCAGTGTCTCTTGTCAATTTTAAGTGATCGAGTCCTGATTTAGGGCAGTAACAATTCCTAATTCCCAGATTAACACATTGAATGTTCAGCGCTTATTTATTTTATATATTTTGTATAAGATACTGAAGTGAGCACCAGAAACACAACGATGAATAAGCTCTAGAGGGGCTATGAAGAAGTAAGCTATGAATATATAATAACGCATATGTGATCAATTCTAGTTTTTCATGCTTATTAAAAGGTACAAACCAACTTTACCTTTAGCCTTTGAGTTCAACCTTTCTTAGTAGACTTTTCCAGATATCCTGTGCTATTGCTCTGTTGTCTCCATCAGGAGACTGAAAAGTTAAAATAAGGTTGACTACCCACAGGAAATTGCACCAAAAATAATTGAACATCAATCCTTACCAGTGTATATTCTATATATGTTTTTTTTATGGATTTTTGTGCAGAAAGTCAGATATGTTTAAACATGATTTAATTCATTGCCGTTAAGGCCTTTTATAAAGGATTAAATCAGTCATTGCCAAGCTTTCCAAAATGCATAGTAATATAAGGTGAAATTTGGATTAAATGTGATTTTCATATATTTTTCTTTCATTTCCTTACCAGGGAAGCTCAAATATCTTTATAACAATAAAACAGAAGAAACAATATCATGCACTAAAGAAGCTGATATATGAGGACTCTGAGAAGCCAGTACCTCGCCCAGGAGTAAGAAAGCATCTAGAATTTTTTTGAAGCTTCTAAAAATATTTCCTTTTTATATTCATCTTTAAAAACAAACATGTGTTTTTAAAATTCTTAACAGCAAAGGCTTGTGACAGAAATTTAAAAATATGTTCCTTGACAAAGCTTTTAATGGTTTTTGTTTGTTTTCACTAGATGCTATAATTATAGTTTGGTAAAAATTTAGGCCCTCACTTATCTCCTATTTATGCCGGGAATAAAGTTGTAAATCTAAAGACTGTGTGTTTATATCCTATTAATAAGACTATTACACTTGTTTCTTTACCCACAGAACAAGTTCCAAGGATTCACCTTTGACTTAGTAACAAATCGAGTCTTTAATATTGTCATTATGGTTCTTATCTGTTTCCAAGCAATAACCATTATGATACAAAGTGATGAACAAAGTCCAAAAATGGACATTGCTCTCTACTGGATTAACACTTTTTTTATTATACTATACACTGGAGAATGTGTACTGAAGCTCATCTCTTTTCAATGTAACTACTTCACCATTGGATGGAACGTTTTTGATTTTATGGTTGTCATTTTCTCTATTACAGGTAAGGTTTTATTTATTCAGATCTTCATTTGTAGTAATATTAATTCAGGCAAGCTCCTGAGATATAGCCTCTTAGTAAGCAAAACAGGTGGGGCCCCTACTTATTTCCAACAGAAATGCTTTACATTTTTGTATTCACACATGTACACAGGCCTGACAGATATATTAAAAATATGTTTTGAATTAATACATCTATTTGAGTGCACTGACCAACAGATAAATACTTAATTACCCCTTCAGTGTATCACCTGCATAATTTTTGTAGGATGACACTAGAGGGATCTTTATGTCTTAGCATGATATAACCTTTCAAGCTCATTATTTTCCCTTTAACCTTTAAAACTGTTGACAACTTTGACAACAGTAGAGTTGAAGGCTGTGATGGATTGGTTACTAGCTTTCTCTTACTCTGGAGGTTTCAGTCTTTTATTTCACCAATGTATTTGATTACCCTCTTTGTGAATAGATATTATACTACATACAAAGAATTTAGTAGTAAACAAGGTAGGCATAACTCTTATAGAAACATAGTTTGTAATGTATTAAGAGATACAGATAATTAACAGTGCATTCTAATATTGTGCTCGGAAGGTTATGATAAGGGAAGAGGCACAGGGTGCTGTAGCTGTGCAAGAAATTGAGGAGCACCTGATCTGGAAGCAGAGATCAGAAAAACCTTCATGGAAGAAACAAAAATCTAAATAGATACTATTGGATAAGGAAGTAGCCAAGAAATAATCTTGGATAAAAGTATTCTAGAAAAGTTTGTTTATTGTGTCGCCCATAAGACACATGGTAAAATGTAAGCTCTATGAGAATAAGGACAATATTTAAGTGGTTAACATCAAGTACCGTGTTTCCCCGAAAATAAGACTGGGTCTTCTATTAAGTTTTGCTCCAAAAGACACATTAGGACTTATGTTCAGGGGATGTCATCCTGAAAAATCATGCTAGGGCTTATTTTCCGGTTAGGTCTTATTTGGGGGGAAACAAAGTACTATTCTATGTAGTCAGTAGTAAAATATGTAGATACACTGTCTGCCTAGTTATGCTTCCATAAAATTCATTCACTCAGTTGGTAATGGAAGCAGTGCAGCTAACTACTGATAGACAGGTTCAAGAAGCTCCATAGAATAATACATAGAGACTGGAGGAGAGCATTAGGAAGATAACACAGGAATATGGAATTAAAGAGCCCTAGGAGACTAAAGTGAGAGTTACTTAATCAGAGATCTGGACAGAAAGAAAATTGCAGTTAGAGAGAAAGCTGTTTGAATTTGAGATCTCAGAAAGTCAGGTATCCTGCCTGGGTACAGAATGTGGCCATAGATGTATAACTAAAGTAAAATGGTGGAGCTTATTAAAGTTAAGAAAGTCAAAGACTAAGAGACTGGCCTTTGAATGGGTTGTTGATAGTAGGTGCTGGGATGGAAAGAGTAACACGAGCCAAGGACTAAAGACTCCAGTCTTTATGAATGAGGAGAAATGAATAATCAGAGAGCCAAGGAATTGTAGAAGACGATATAGTTAAACGGCATGATCCACAAGTGTCCAAAATTTATTTTTTTTCTCCCTTTATAAACATCATGGGAAGGAAAGGTGTCTAGAAATCACATTGGAAGTAAAAAAAGATGCTTACTTATTCCACCTTTGTACCCTGAGAATTATGTAGTGAGGAAGAATGAGCTGTCTGCACTGGAGTATTGCGAGGGAAATAATGTTCTCAAGATAGAGTCAGATTTTCAATTAGAAAGGAGGTGAAGAAAATTTAGTGATGAGGATGTAAAAAACATTTGTTTATAAGTAAATGGGGATACCTCCTGCATAATAGAAGAGTTTAGAAGATTGTGGAGAAACAAAAATTTGAGCCGAGTAGTTTTCCTAAAGCACTGTGAGATGAGAGTATGGATAAGACACAACGTCAGAAAGAATATCATCAGTGACAGTGACCAAGTTCAACAGAAACCGTGAGATGTGATCCTTCCAAATTCAGTAAACATAGCATCTCATTTAGAAGCTTCATATGATTCTCCCCTCCCCAACCTTCTCAACTGAAAATGTACCACCCATCTCCAGTACTTTCAGAGTATTCCTCATGCTTTTTGTGGTGATTATAATTTCGTCTTGTTTTATAGTTCTATCTCTCACTTCCATACTTCCCTCTTTCATCCACCACCACCAGAAAAACATTCTGTTATAGGTAAAGACTCATTTATTCAATTCACATTTAAAGTTCCTAAGGGCCCAAATACTATTTATGAAAGAAATAAATTAAATTATAATCTGTGAGTCACTAAATGCCAGACATTTTTATAGTTGTATTTATCAACCAGGTTTTTCTGCCTTGCACTCTAATTAATTTAAATGTCTACCTCTATACATTACAAGGTCTTTAGGACAGAAGTCACATCATTCATCTTTGCATATTTGTATGATACCTTTATTAGGTATCCAATAAAAGTTGGATTGAACTAAATTTCTTGATCCAACTACAATCAGAAAAAAATGTGACTGTTGTCACATTTCATGGATTCATGCCATCTGTGATTCCAGAAGTATTTGATCCACAGTACTATTAAGATGATGGTACAAAGAATTCTCTTCCAAATTTTGATAGATACTCTGAGCATTGCCACAATTAGTATTTGACTAACCCAAACTTTCATTATGTGCTATTATATGGGCAGGATTAATAAAATGATCCTAACATATAGAAAAAAATGAAATGTAAAATAATTTATATCCTTCTAAATACAATCAAATTTGAATAATTTTATTGCTTGCTTTATCTTTCCACACATCCAGGACTATTTCTGCCTTTGACGGTAGGATACTACCTGGTGCCTCCTTCCCTCGTGCAACTGTTACTTCTGTCTCGACTCATCCACATCCTGCGTCCTGGGAAAGGACCAAAGGTCTTCCATGATCTGCTGCTTCCTTTGATGCTGTCCCTCCCAGCATTGCTAAACATCAGTCTTCTCATCTTCCTCGTAATGTTTATCTACGCCATCTTTGGAATGTACAATTTTGCTTATGTCAAAAAGGAAGCTGGAATTAATGATGTGTCCAACTTTGAAACCTTTGGCAGCAGTATGCTCTGTCTTTTTCAAGTTACAATATTTGCTGGTTGGGATGGGATGCTCAATGCAATTTTCAACAGTAAATGGTCTGACTGTGACCCTGATAAAATTAACCCTGGGACTCAGGTTAGAGGAGATTGCGGTAACCCCTTTCTTGGGATTATTTATTTTGTCAGTTACATCCTCATATCATGGCTGATCATTGTAAACATGTACATTGTTTTTATTATGGAGTTTTTGAATATTGCTTCTAAAAAAAATGCCAAGACTTTAAGTGAAGATGATTTTAGGAAATTCTTTCGCGTATGGAAGAGGTTTGATCCTGATAGGACCCAGTATATAGACTCCAGCAAACTGTCAGATTTTGCAGCTGCCCTGGATCCTCCTCTTTTCATGGCAAAACCAAACAAGGCCCAGCTTGTTGCCATGGATCTTCCCATGGCTGTTGGGGATAGAATTCATTGCCTTGACATCTTACTTGCTTTTACAAAGCGAGTTATGGGTAAAGATATGAGGATGGAGAAAGTTCTTTCAGAGATAGAATCAGGGTTTATGTTAGCCAACCCTTTTAAGATCACATATGAGCCAATTACAACTACTCTGAAACGAAAACAAGAGGCAGTCTCAGCAACCATCATTCAGCGTGCTTACAAAAGTTACCGTTTGAGACGAAATGACAAAAACACATCAGATATTCATATGATAGATGATGATATGGAAATTCAAGCTACCGACTTTGATAAAACTGAGGAAAAGTTGACTATTAAAAACCAGATCTAATCCTATTTACCACCTTCTTCACATACACCCAAAACTCTTAAAAGTTTAAATCAAGAATTAAAGCAAAGATTAGAGAAAGTAAAGATTTCACTTAATAATCATTTGTTTATAACTCTTGCTTGTTTTCACAAGACTCCATATCAAATTCACTTTTTACCCCTATGTATTCATTGTAACCAAGACTACCCTTTAAATCACTGCAGTGAGTTAAAGTGGGTTTAAATTGCTGTTTGATAATTCAGTGCTTGTTTTCTCTATATGGTTTAGGTGGTATGTGCTTCTTCTGGAGGATGGCGAGGTAGTGGTAGAAATTAGTAACAAAAGGGTCTTCCTGGTATATTTTATGTCTACTTTAACTTGATGGGATTCAAGTCCTCACTTTCTTAATGTAGGATGGTGTTTAAAAAATAGTACAATGCCATTGGCCATGAAGTCATAAACTTGCCTAGACAGATGTCAATTGAAGGAAGAGGAAGGGTAATTCTTAAAAAGTGCCTTTGAGATCAATCACAGAGACCTTGGGCTGAATCAAATCACATTTGAAAATATTGGTTGGAGCCCACCTTTTGTTTTAGTTTGTTTTTGTTTTATTTTTGGTACAGAGAATTAATGTTGTTTCATTGTTTCTCGTCTATGGCTAGTTCCACCTAAGTTCCAGCTCTTTAACAGAATGGATTCATAGAACAAGAAGAATAAAGGGAACAGTTATGATCTCCATTTTCCTCATTTTTTCTTATTTACATTTTTAAGTATACGTTGACTAAAATGACATAATAGAGATTGTGTTAGTAGACTCAAGTCCTATCATAAAACTAATGTATTTTTATCATTTATCTATAATGTAACACTGAGTATATAAGGTCTGGCAAATGCATATCATAATATGAATTAGAAGAGTCAAGAGCTACCACTGTGTTTAGGGATTTTCACAGTGTTTTGATCTGTAGTTGGGAAACTGGCCACGTTGAAGTACTTTTCACTATACTTTATCATTCTTTATAACTTAGAGAAAGAAAATGATCCTGAAACTGTGAGGACTCTGAATTAGGAGATCAAAGTATAAGTTCGTTGTTGGTAGGGTTTTATAACATTAATATGTACATGTTAGTGTTCACTTACTTTTATCTTTCCAAGTTTTCTTGTTTTATCTCATTACATACATAATTACTCACTAAAATGTTTGTGTTTGAAAAACTTTAAAATCCTAAACATTAATTTTCACTATTGAAATTATTTTTATAAGATAGGCACAAAGTTGTTTTTCAGTGTTCTCATAAAAATGCAGGCACATCCATGTGGTTTGAGATTCTAAAATTTATTCCTTTTGTATGAAGATGGATTTCAATGTGCCTACAAATTCCTAAAGGATTCGAAAAGATAATATGTATACTGTTGACTTAAATGAGAAGCTTATATGATGTTCAATGCCACTTAAATATCGGTAATTATATTTTATTATGAATGCATGATCTTGAGCCTTAACTATTATAATCTCTTTCTGCTCCTCAGAAATGTTAACCTGACCAAGATGCCTTTGGGGGATCCCCTAAGCAAGTATAAATTCAGGGTTCTGTTTCTTTCTATAAGTGTTCCTTTCTCCTCCTGCTCTCCATCACATGATGGGAACTGGAACCATGAGGAATCATCGTTAACTTGGTGACATGGTGATAGATGGTGCTTTATCTAAGCGTCTCAGTTTTCTATTTCTTGGAAATGCTTTAATGTGGAAACTGCTACAGATATTGAAACTTAGTCGTAACTTGCTTCTGTAAATTCCATAAAGACCATAAACTGATTTTAGTTTGAAAATTATATCTTTTACTTATAAACTGTGTTTGCCACTAACTTACCCAAATTGTGTAAAAAATTATTTTTAACAAAGTCTTACAATATATTCTACTTTTTAGATACTTTAGAGAATAATAAACACAACCTGTTAACCACATTAACTTTTGTTTTTGTTTTTTTTCTTTGGTATGTCAGGTTGGCAACTTTCGACAATAAGAACTTTTTAAAAAAATATTTCTTTTCATAACTTACATTGTTTGTTCTTCATTGTTCTGCATGAGCTCTTGGTTTTTGTTTATTTTTTTAGAACTTTTCAAAATGAGCCTTACATCAAATTTAATTCATTCAGGCTCAAAATTTAAAACTGCTTCTTTAAAAAAGTGTTTCTGGTCTTTTAATAAATATAATGTACTTCAAAATAGTTTCAAAAATATTGGAAATAGCTACCAATTATCGAACAGACTGTTATGCCTGGCCTTGTATTAAGTATTTATCATGCATGAGCTCAGCATTCACAACAACTTATGAAGCAGTGATAACTGTCCTTTTATAGATGAAAAATATTAGGCTTAGGAGGGTTATAAGAGCTTTCATATGGCACAGAACTTGCAAATGACACGCCAGGACTCCAGGTCTAGTTTTAGAGCCTTAATATTTAATCACTCTGTTCAATAACTGTCTAGTAGTAAATGACCTGGGTAGAGACTGAGGACGTTTAAGAACTAAATTGTTCTACAGAGATAAGGAGTATCTTTGTTTATCTATCTCTGTGTCCCTCTTAGGAGAAATTTTAAAAGTATAAGACAACCCCTGGAAAAAGGAAAGGCACAAGGGATAAAACTAAAGAAGTTTTTCATTCCACATTTATTGAACTCTAGATACTACAGGTAAACCCAGAGCCTGGATAGACACACATATATACAAATATACCTGAGACTAAAGAACCTATTGAGGTGGCCGGTTAGCTCAGTTGACTAGAGCATGGTGCTGATAACACCGAGGTTGCCGGTTCAATCCCTGCATGGGCCACTGTGAGCTGCACCCACCTTAAAAAATAAAAAAATAGAAATAAATAAAAGAAAACATTTTAAAAAAGAAGAACTTACCGACTACTGGAGGAAAACATAACTATACAGCTGATTATAATATATGATAATTATATATAATTTTTATGCCATTGGTATAAATTGTAACACATATAAGGAAAGAATGATGGGTTCAGCATTGGAATTTATAGTAAAGTGGGCCACTGAGGAAAAATTACTCTAGGTGCCCTGAATCCCTTCTCAGACATGGTCTATTTTGCCCTTTGGTTGCTGAACCCTTTTCTCCATTAACTGTTTCTTTCCATAAATTCCAGGTCTGCATTCTCAACTCTACAGTCAATAAGAGCTCCAGTGAATGATTGACTGAGTCTTCACTCCACAGTTGTAGGTTTTCACCTTTTTGTTAGGTAATCTACAACTGGCAGGGTCAGACACTTAACTCATCTCTTCATCTATAAATGAAACGCTTACCTCCACTGACTTCAAAATCACACATTAGCTTAAAGAATTTTCAATATAAAGAATTTTCTCTCATCTCCAGCTGGTTAGTCTATTAACTATCCAGGTGTCACAACACTCCAGTTCCTGGATTCTAGCCTACACTGCATGAAAGTAATATCTTCAAATAATCCATTCATGCACAATTTCATCACCATTCTTCCCTTCTTTTCTCTGTCCTGTATTTCCTTTCATAAAAATCTACTGAACACCTCCTAGGTATTAGGCACAGCAATTGAGAGATAAATAAGATTGTCCTTATTCTAAAATGGTATTAATCAGGGCCCTCAGTGGATTGGATGATGCTTGCCAACATTGGTGAGGGCAATCTTTTTTCATCATTTTACTCTCAATATGTGTATGTCATTGAATTTGAAGTGAGTTTCTCGTAAGCAGTGTATAGCTGGGTCAAATTTTTAATCTTTTTATTGGTGTATTTAGACCATTTACATTTAAGGAGTTAACATTTAAGGTTGGCATTTATTATTTGTTTTCTATTTGATTCCCCTGGTCTCATTTCTGTATTTCTCTTTTCTTGCCTTTCTGCACAGTATTTGAATATGTTTTAGGATTCTATCTTGATTTATTAATAGTGTTTTTGAATATATCTTTGTATCTTTTTTTTTTTTTTTTTTTTTTTTAGTTTCAGGTGTACAAAACAATGTAATAGACATTTATACCCCTCACAAAGTGGTAACCCCCTCTCCCCAAATCTACTAATACCCCTCTTTGTATCTTTTTGGTAGTTATTGTTCAGAGTATTATTATTGACAGACCACTCGTATCCATGTTTTACCACTCTGAGTGAAGTGTGGAAGCCCCATTTCTTCATCTTTAAATACTAATGTCATGGAAATCCGATTGTGCTGTAATTTTTGTTCCAATCATCAAATATGATTTTAAAACTCATGAGGAAAAGAAAGTTTCTTTTATGTACCATATTTCTGTTCTTTCCATTATTCCTTCTTTCTTTCTGATGCTCCATCATTCCTCTTTTTATGAATTCGTTTCTGTTAGGAGAATTTTGTTTAGCCAATCTTTAAGAGTGAGATTTTATTTCCTTTTAATATTTTTTATATGTATTACATGTTGAAATGATAACATTTTTTATATTTTGGTTTGAACAAAACCTATTTCTAAAATTTTAAAAAGACTGTAGCTGCTACTAACACCTTCTTTTAGCTTTTCTTCCTCTGAGAATATTTTTTCTCTTTGATTCTTAAAGGATAAATTCACAGGGTATAGAATTTGTGGCTGACAATTCTTTTCTTTTAGCACTTGAAAAATATTGTGCTACTTCCTTTGGTTTCCATGACTTCAAAACAGAAATCCATTGTTGTTTGCACTGGTATTCCCTATAGGTAATCTATAATATCCCTCTAGCTGATTTCAAGATTTTTCTTTGTCTTTAGTTTTCAAATTTTTTTAACTGTGGTATATCTTTGGCATGTACTTCTTTGTATTTATTCTATTTAACATTCACTCAACTTCTTGGAACTGTAAACTTGTGTCTTTTATCAAATTTAGGACATTTTCAGCCAATACTTTTCAAACAACTTTTCAGCCCCACTCTTTTCTACTTTCCTTCTGGGTGGGTGATGTCATAAATAATGACTCTTTTGTTATTGTCTCACAGGTCCCTGAGGCTCTGTTTTTTGTTTTTCTGTGTTTTTTTCCCCAGTCTATATTTTTTCTCTCTGTTGCTCAGTTTGGATGAACTCTGCTGTCCTGTACTCAAGTTCACTGATTTTCTCCTTTGTCAACTCCACTCTATTGTGCCCATCTATTGTGTTTTTTATTCTGTTATTGTATTTTTAAGTTTCACAATTCCATTTTTTCTTAAAAATCTATTTCTTTGGAGCTTTTCTGTTGTTTTTTCAAGAAAATTTGTAATTGATTGTTGAAGTACTGTTTTAATGGATGCTTTCAAATATTTCTCAGATAATTCTAACATCTGATTCATTTCAGTATTAGTGTCAAGTAATTGTCATTTCATCTTCAAGGTGTGATTTTCTTAGTTCTTGGTATGCTGGATGATTTTTTTTCCTCCTCTGGAAAATTTGTCTATTTTGATACTGGATCCTATTTAAATCTTTCATTTTAGCAGGTAGTTACACTGTTTAGGTTTAACACACAGGTCTTGGTGTATTTTTGTGGGCTATGTTTCCCATGGTAGTTCAATTTTCAGAAGCATTGATGTTGTTTTGGTACTTTTGGTTTACCTGGTGTGGCTGAGACTCCCACTGGTTCCTTCTGCTGTTGCTTGAGGTACTGGAAGAGGTTCCACAGTCCAGGCAACAGGGTTTCCTCTCAGTGGGGGGGTAGGGGAGGGGAATCCTCTGATAACTCATGAGGACAAAGAGGCTCTCTGGAGTGGGCCACTTGTAGCTGCATCCTCCTTGATGACTCCACCCACACAGTCGTATGTCCCTGGCCAGGGAAGGAGAGTCTCAGGCAGGCCTCTGGATCAAAGAGGCTTTCTGTATCAGCCCGTCTGCAGCTGGGTCTCTCTTGCCAGTTCCAACCACTTTGCCAGAAAAGGGACATCTCAGTCCCAGCAGAGAAGGAGAGTTTTTACCCAGCCGCCTTATTTTTGGTAGGGCTCTCAATAGATCCTCCTCGTCAATAGTGGAAGCTTATCTAATGTTGTCATCTCTTTTTAGATCAAGAGTAAGTGGGCTTCTGCTGTTGGGCGTTGGGATGGAAGATGCCCTTTACTGTGGTATGTCTCCAGTCCTCTGGTCTCAAGCCACCTTGCCTTCGCAGGGTCCTTTTTTGGTTGTCGTTTGTGTCATTTACAGTTGTATTGGGCAGAAAAGAGAAGGGAAAAACATGTTCTATGACATCTTGTCTGACCAAAAGTCTGCTGATATATTTTTTAAAGGTCTATTAAAACAATTAAAGAGAAAGTTTGCTTAAATAAATAGAATATCTCATTTTCCAATATCACATAAATAGGGTAGCAGTTTAATTGGACAATTATATAAATATAGTATAAGTAATAAAAATACTATAAAATTAGTCCTAAATACTAAATATTAAAAGTAACATAAAATTGTAATGTCACTAATCAGGCTGCTTAGGATTATCATTATTAATAAAACATTACTACTTAACACAAAGAATAAAAAATAGTAATAAAAACCAAATTAAGCCATTAAAAACTATAATCAATTTTTGCATGGATAAATCCTGATCTAAAGCACTGATTCTCAAAATGTATTCCTCAGACTAGCAGTATAGGATCACCTGGGAACTTCTCAGCAATACAAATTCAATGACCCAACCACAGAGTCAGGAGCTACGGGGGTGGGGCCCAGACGCCTGTGTATTGTAATAAGCCCTCCAGGTGATCCTGCTGTACACTGAAGTTTAAGAAACAATTACCTAAATCTGCACTGCCAATATGGTGGCCACTAGCTACATGTGGCTGTTTAAATTTAAATTAATTAGCAAATAAAACTAAAAATTCAGTTTCTAAATCTTACTGATCATATTTCAAGTACCCAGTAAATATCTGTGTCTAGAGTTTACCGTATTAGACAGCATAAACTTATTATTTATCCATCATCTCAGAAAGTTCTATTAGATAGCACTAATGTAGGAATAAATGAACTTTGTCAGAAATTAATGTATTTATAACCATGAATTATCAGCTGTACTGGATATCTTTGCTTTGCCCTGCCCAAACTGCTTTCCATCCTTCTCTTTGCAATTAGAGGCTCACTCACAATGTTACTTCAATAAGTTATCTTGTCCTCTGCCTTCAGGTTTGTTTTGGTCAATGAGAAGCACCGGTGTAAGTGTTTTCTTCCTCCCAGGTGAAGTTTCCACTCCTTACCTATGGGTTTAGTTTCCACTTTTTACCTATGGCCACAACTATGGTAGAGAACCCTTTCTTATACCTACATCTAGTTTCTAGGGAACTATACTGACCACAACCCCACTGCCTTTTAGGCCTAGAAGCAGAATTCCTTGATTTCCTTAAACCTCACCTGTACCTTTTATTAGCCCCTTTACTAAACTCTCCCTTTGTGATTTGACTTCCTTTTTTTTACAGTAAGACCATATCCCTGATCCATACACCAATTAAACTTTCAGCCTTTTATTAGTTTTTGAAAATGAAAGAACTCAAAATCTCTTTCTTATAACTTCCCCCAGAGTAAGCTCAAATCTCATTTCTCTTCATTAAATAAAGAGGAGGAAAGATAAAAGAGAGAGGAGAAAGAAAGAAAGGAAGGAAGGAAGGAAGGAAGGAAGGGAGGGAGGAAGGAGGGAAGGGAAGAAAGGAAAGGAAGGAAGGAAAAGAAGGAAGGAAAAGAAGGAAGGGAGGAAGGGAGAGAGGGAGGGAGGGAGGGAAAGAGGAAGGAAAGAAGGAAGGAAGGAAGGGAGGGAGGAAGGAAAAGAGGGAGGGAGGAAGCAAGGAAGAAAGGAAGGAAAGAAGGGAGGGACGGAGGAAGGAAGGTATGAAGGAAGGAAAGGAGGGAGGGAGGGAGGGAGGAAGGAAGGAAGGAAGGAAGGAAGGAAGGAAGGAAGGAAGGAAGGAAGACTGCTTATTATAAGGTACTTGCTGTAATACTTGTTTTTGCTGACTGTGTTACACGGCTTGGAACCACAGCTGAACTGATTGCTGGGAACAATGGAGAGAATATATGGCTCTGAGGACACAGGAATTAGGAGAGAAAACTTGGATACTGAAGGGTTAAGTAAGAAAAGTTTGGGGAGAAGTGACATAGTGGAGATTTTGAAACTATATTTTTCAGGTCTTTTCATCTCCCTCATGGCACCGCCATGAAACAAGCTTGCTTTATTTATTTATTTATTTATTTATTTATTTATTTATTTATTTGACCTGGAGAGAGTGTTTTGCTCTAGTCTAAAGAAGAGAAAGTCACCTTTCCCCTATGCTTTTTCAAGATATAGTGTGTATATCTTGAAACTGACCTAAAACCTGTATGTTTTCCAAAGAATCTAGGATTTTGAAAGCAAAATCCTCAGGCCACAGCACTCAAAGGCTATTTTTCTTTTTTGTGTTGACATATACTTTGCTTGAGTTTTGCAAAAAAGAAATCAGTTCTCCACCTGAATGTTTGGAAAGTAGGAGAGGGAGGAGGAAAGGGTAAAATACGAGGTACAAAAACCTGAATTGATATCAAATAATACCTAAACTATGCAAAATAGAGTTGCAATTTTTGCATTAAAACTATTACAGCATAGACTGTCCCGTGTATGCCAACAAGCCAGTCTGTTCTGGTTACCAGGTTGTATACTTAAGTACAAAAACAGAGGAAAATACAGGCTCTCTGACCTCAGGAAGTTATCACCTAGGTGGCACAACAGATAGTATTTTCCTCAACTTACATTATCATTATCTACATTATCAACGGAAGTACAGGTACCACAGATGCTGGTATCACTATAGGGCTTGACAGGGCCTGTGACCACACACTAACAGGTATGCACACGATTAGGATAAACAATATTTTCACAAGTTTCAGGCCAATTCTTCTTCCTGTCTTGCTCCTGACCTTTGAATCTTTTGCACAGAAAATTGCTTCTTTGCCTCCACAGCCCCGCCAGAGCACTTGAAAATCCATTACCAAGGGTACTGAGTCATAAAGCTCTCACAGCTTCCTGTCTATTGTTAAACAAGAATTTTTAACTTCCAGCACTGAAAGCCTTTTTAAAAGAAAGAGTTTATTAAGCCATTGCTAGCAAAAATAATCCGTTCTTGGGGCATGGAGTCTAAGCCACCAGCGGCAGGACTAGGGAGGGCAGACAGCATGTCCTTCTGTCATCCCAGAGTTTTGCAAGTATTTTCACGTGTAAAGTAGAGGGGAGGAGGATGTAAGTTGTTTGAAAGTATTTACACTAGCTATAGACAAAGAAAATGGGAGAAGGTGGAGCAGGGCTAGTTCTGGGATGAACCCACCAGAGTCCACAGCAGACTCCATATAGCACATGTGTAGACAAGCAGAGTCTCCTGGGGTTCAACGGTGCCTGGCTATTCTCTCTTTTTAGATAATCTCAGAAATAGCCACCTGGAAGTTAATTTAATAATTCCAACATGTGGGTATGAGCAGTCTTTTGTTGATTTGCACTGTAGTTATGAACTAACGCCATTTTGTCTCTTCCTTCCACCCTCCAGCCTGCTGGTGTTTAATTTAGGGCATCTCTGAGTTTTCTCCTTGTCACCATGTAGTAGAAACAGAAACCGCAGGCACCACCCTGTCCATCTGAGGAGCAAAACTGCAGACAATTTCAAGGAGTGGCAATAAAATCAGTTCCCTAAGTTGCTTTTCATAAGTGTAAGCTTCAATGAGATAGAGGTTTGTTTTCTATTAGGGTAGCACAAAAGTAATTCCGGGTTTTGCAATTTTTCTTTAACCTTTTAGATCGCAATTACTTTTGCACCAACCTAACAACTAGGTTTCATCATTAAGAAAACTAAGGATGTTACAAATGACTACTTGTTCCCCAAACTCCATTCTGTAATTCTTCTATGATAATAGTATTCTTAATTCTTGGGCAGACACTTGGGTAGACACAAGTATGAGATTACATTTCATAATCTCGTTTTTTTAGTTAAGGCTGACCATGTAACTAAATTCTGTCCTTTTCAACTTTTTTTCCACTGATTAGAACATGGATGAAGAGGTGGTGGGCCATCTGAAACAAGTGAAGCCAACAATCCACGAATGGGAAGCAATGAGACAGAACATAAAGTAGCAGGGAATCAGTAGCAGGGAATAAGAAGACCACATTTTATCTCCTTTAACTAAGCTATCAAGAAAAATAAGAACCTTGGAGTAACACTGAGGTGATGTCCCAAACCTCTTCCTCAAATTTCTAGGTGAAGGTCCAAATCTTTAGAAAACAATCCACACCATTAAAATAGCATTATGTTCTCTAGAGTTTAAACCTGAATAATTGTTATACAGTAGTGCAATAGGGAACGTAGCAGAGTCTAATATAATATCCCACTGTCATCGACTGTTTGTAAGCCATATGGGTATTATGGGCAGTAGTTTCTAACCCTGTATTGCTTTTCACTTCCTACTAAGTACAAATCTCTCCAAGATTCATAAACAACTAAATTGGAAGGAAATTATCATAAACCCATAATATAGTGCAATGTGAAACAGACGTGCCCTTTTAATCATTGGGTGTGTGTGCTCTTACTGTATGTGAAAAAGCTATTTTGGTTGGCTGAATAAATGTTTATTTTTAATTGTTCTACCAATCAGGCTTGAAAGTACTGGTGAAGAAAAGTATTTGTTCTCTCAACTGAGTGAACCTGCATTAGATGAAGGCAAAGCACTGACATATTTAGGAGAAGTGAGACTCTGCAACAGCAGCATCAGTCTGATGAAAGGAGATGTGTTGACTTCTTTTCTTTGACATCACAGAAGTGATTAAGAATCACCTCTAGGATGTCTGTTTTTCTCCTGAACCTTAACTTAAATATATTTTTGTGTTTTCACATTGTTTTCTGCAGAACAAAACACTGCATCGTTCCAGTACACATAAAGTTTCCACTGCAGTGCAACCCAAGCAAAACCAGTCACGGTCCACCAGGGATCTCTGCTGTTACTGCATTTGATACACACAGGGAAGGTCTCGTGAATAATGTACAGTTGTAAACAGGTGGCCATATCAAGATCTCGTCACTTAATGCTATTCCCAAGCACATTCTGAGGAAAGTAACTGGATATCTTCATTACCAATTGATCTGTACCGGAAGAAAGTGTGATTAAAAGCTTTGCAAGCCATCGATTGCATGTGCATTAGCTTGCATTGACCTGCATTGTTTTCTACTGAAAACCCATGTGAATTGTAGCAATAACCAGAATTGTGAGTCTAAACATTAATGTAAACTATTTTAAAGCTACAAGTATGAGAATCCAGAGCAATCCTTCCAGTATGTAAAAAGCAAAAGCAGAGTATGTAAAAGCAGAGTATGTAAAAAGCAAAAACAGCTTATCATGAGGCTACCTTACAATCAGGTAAGTGCTTACAAGGCCTTGTTGACCACTGATGTGCTACCAGTGGAACAGCTTGTAAGATATGAATCCACTCTAGTCCATTTTCTTAACACCAGTGACATGAAATATCATGAGACTCCAAGCACTTCCTGGAACAGCCATCATTAATCTCCAATATGATCACATTACCTTTTTATTGTTTTAAATGAAAAACAATAGCGGGCGGGCACCTTTTTCCCCCCAATCACATACTATGTGTTAAACCTGAAATATATGAGGTGAATGTACAAAGGCATTCACCTCACTAAACCAGAATTATCAACGTAATTGGTTACAGTTAATTCCTGCTATTGGTGGGGGGGGGGGGAGTGTGGATGGTCCCCATGGCTAAATCATGTAAGACAGATATAAGTTTCCTGATGTTTTAACAAGAAGATTGAAATGTGGTATATAACCCTAAATATACTATGGATTATTGTTTTTACTATTATTATTATTATTAAGCATTTATAGGCATTGGTAAGACAGTATCACAATGATAGCTGCATGTTTTGTTCTGTTTTATATTGTTTTACCACAGTGGCTATTATATTATCACTAAATTCTATGTAATATTAATTGTATCTGATTTATTTTTTCTCTCTGAAATTATAGAGTTATTTATCTAGGTACTCTGGAGATTCTATGCTGCCAATTATAGAAAGTGTTATTTATATTATTACTCTGCTATAGTTATGTTCTCCATAGCTTAGTTATTCCTGCTTATCTTTGTTGGTTTAGTGCATGAAAATTAAATATGCTAATGTGGAAGAAAATAATAAAATTCTAAACTGCCATTAGTGTGAAGTGCAATCATTGGAAAAGAGGAATTCATTTGAGATTATTTAAAATTAAAGTCAAGATCTTCTGCTTCCATTTATAAAAGATTAACTGCCATGAAAATTGCCATCTCACTGTAAACAACTAGAAAACTTGACAAAAATGTATGAAACACATATTTTTAGACATTGGACAATGGGTAGCACAGGACTGTGAAATGTGACAGAAGGGGTCCTAAGACAAGTAAGTCTCAGAATCCCTGCACTGTATTAATGGCTGCTCCCACCCTGACTTAAGTACACTTCAATACCAGCCTCAAAAAGACTAAACTAATCCCAGACAAGAAAAAGCTAATGGAGTGTATCACCACTAAACCAGTATTACCAGAAGTGTTAAAGGGATTTCTTGAAGAAGAAGGAGGAAGAGGAAGAGGAGGAGGAGGAGGAAGAGGAGGAAGAAGAAAATATATGAATAATAATATAACAATAACTACATATCTGTAGCAATTACTTTAAATGTAAATGGATTAAATGCTCTAATCAAAGATATAAGGTGGCTGAATGGATAAGAAAACAAGACCCTTACAAATGTTGCCTACAAGAGACTCACTTCAGATCAAAAGAAACACACAGACTAAAAGTAAATTTCAGATTTCTGGCCTGAGAGTACAGATTTCTGTTGCTTTATGGCAACCAGTTTGTGGTACTTTGTCACGGCAGCCCTAGGAAAAAAACACAGCTGAGAACAAATTTGGTGAATTCTAAGACCTGATAGGTGACTCAGGAGCTTGAATATGTTGAGTGAGAGAAAGTGTGTAGAAGATAATGTAAAAGACGTAGACAGGGGGCCCCATCGCTTCGGTATTTACAGATTGTAATGATTTTAATACACTATTTTATACCATATTTCATATCTGCACGCACTGCTTGATGAAATATCTCACCACCGTGAGCTCCACTTTCACTTGTCTCCTTGTTATTCTTCATTATTTCATTCATTCATTTAAAAATTGAGCTTTTCTTTATCAGGCATCCTTTCACATTAAAGTGTAGTAATAAAGAAAGTAGATATAGTCCTCTTCTTTTTTTTTTTTTTTTTTTTTACAGAGTTTTTGTTTAGCAGTCTAGGCTGGAAAATAATTAGACAATTAATTATAATTGTGACAAGCATGATGAAAGAAAAGTTCAAAGCATAAAGCAGGGACAACATGACCCAGTCTTATGAGTTGAGAATTGGCTTCAAACTGAGAAATAATGGAAGAAAAGAGTTAGCTACACAAAGAATGGGGGTGTCCTTCCAATCAAAGAAAGCTGCACAGCCAAAGGCCCGTCAAATGAAAAGGAATAGTTTATGTTCCAACAGCCTAAAGGAAACTGCTTCTGTTCTCTCTCTCTCTCTCTCTCTCTCTCTCTCTCTCTCTCTCTCTCTCTCTCTTTCTATGTCTCTCTCCCCACCCCCTTTTTGTCTTTTGCGCCCTTCCTTCTCTTGCTCCTTCCTTTTCTTTCCTCTTCCTTTGGGTGTTGATTTTTGTTTCCACACAAAAGAGGTGGTATAGCATCAATTATCATTTGGGTACAAAGTTATTTAAGATAAGCCCCAGTATTTTTGTTAAAAAGGAAAAATAAAAATGCCTACCCCATGGACTGTAATAAGAATTTAATGTGATTGTGTGCCAATGCTGGCATGTCACGAACACTCAGAAAACTTAGCTATCTGTTACTCTATTTGTTTATGTACTTATCATTGAGCATTACCTATGTGTTTTCTGTGCCAAGCCCAGCATTTATATAGTCCTCACAGACTCATGCACGGCAGGTGTTTTTGTTCCCAGATGAGAAAACTAGAGGGAGAACTAGAGCCTCGAGTGTTTAAATAACTTTCTCATATTAATACAATTGACATGCTTCACCAGCCTTGAAAGCCTAGGTTTTTAAATACTACAGCATGCTTCACCCTTTCATTGAATTGTTTATTTCATTTTCTTTTTAAAAATGGAAAGATGATCCTTAATATTGACACTAAGCATATTTGGTTAGCTTTGTTTAGATAAAGGTATTTTGAACTTAAATGTAGGAAAGAAACAAGATAAGACTGCATTATTCTACAGCTCATTTCTAGTGAAACTACAAAGTTAAATCACTGGAGAAAAAGGATATAAAGCAAAGTGATTGATAAAAAAATCCACTAAAATGGAGTCATTTTGTTCTTAATTCCTGAAAACTACAATGTCCTTGCCAATCCACTTGATGACACGGATTATTTTTCAAATATGTATAATATGGGAGACTTCCAAAAACCTGTAGGGTAGATCATTAAAAGCTACAATCAGCCAGTAGCCATCATTTCAGCCTTCTATCGCCATTTTCTTCCTTTTCCAATTCCCATGAAGCTGATGTTTATGATAGCATCACCTAATGTGGGGTGTTGGCCTAAGACGTCAGGAAAAGCAATTGTGCCAATTGGGTCTCACTTTACAGTTCACCAATGACCTGGTTCAGATATATATTTGGGGGGGGGGGTGTTCATAAATCAGAAGTACATATGGATGACTGAATCTTCAGGTAATATCCCCTTTCTTTCAACAATGCTAGTGAAGCACAGATTTAATAAATTCTCTGATAAATTCTCTGACAATGGAGCAAAGATAGCATTTTTTTTTAATTGGGGAAGGAACAGGACTTTATTGGGGAACAATGTGTACTTCCAGGACTTTTTTCCAAGTCAAGTTGTTGTCCTTTCAGTCTTAGTTGTGGAGGGCTCAGCTCCAGGTCCAGTTGTCGTTACTAGTTGCAGGGGGCGCGCAGCCCACCATCCCTTGCAGGGGTTGAACCGGCAACCTTGTGGTTGAGAGGATGCCCTCCAATCAACTGAGGCATCCGGGAGCTCAGCGGCAGCTCAGCTCAAGGTGCCGTGTTCAATCTTAGTTGCAGGGGGCAGAGGCCACCATCCCTTGTGGGACTCGAGGAATTGAACTGACCACCTTGTGGTTGAGAGCCCACTGGCCCATGTGGGAATCGAACCGGCAGCCTTCGGAGTTAGGAGCATGGAGCTCTAACCACCTGAGCCATGAGGCCGGCCCCAAAGATAGCATTTTAAACAAATGGCGCCAGAACAACTGGACATCCACATGCAAAAAAATGAATCTAGACTGAGGCCTTATATCCTTCACAAAAATTAACTCAAAATGGATTGTAAAATGCAAAACTATAAAACTCCTAGAAGATAACACAGGAGAAACCCTAGATGACCTTGGATATAGTGATGATGTTTTAGATACAACACGACACAATCCATGAAACAAAGAAGTGATAAGCTGGTCCTCATTAAAATTAAAAACTTCTGCTCTGTGAAGACAATGTCAAGAGAATTAGAAGATGAGCGACAGACAGGGAGGCATATTTGCAAAAGACACATCTGATAAAAGACTGCTATTCAAATACACAAGGAAATCTTAAAAGTCAACATAAGGAAACAAAAAGACCTATTAAAAAATTAGTGAAAGATGTTAATAGACACCTCAGATATATGAAGAAGATATACAGATGGCAAATAAGCACATGGAAAGATGCTCTACATAATATGTTATAAAGAAAAGGCAAGTTGAAACAATTATATGACATCCCTATATACCTATTAGAATGGCCCAAATCTGGCAACACCAAATGCTGTTGAGGATGTGGAATAACAGAAACTCTCATTCTTTGCTGGTGGGAAGGCAAAATGGTACAGCCACTTTGGAAGATAGTTTGGCAATTTCTTACGAAAATAAATATACTCTTAGCATACGATCTAGCAATTGCAATTCTTGGTATTTGTCCAAAGGAGTTGGAAACATATGTCCACACAAAAACCTGCACACAGATATTTATAGCAGCTTTATTCATGATTTCCCAAACTTGGAAGAAACCGTAATGTCCGTAGGTAGATGGATAAATAAACTGTGGTACATCCAGCCAATGGAATATTATTCAGCGCTAAACAAATGAGCTCTCAAGCCATGAAAAAATATGGAGGAAACAAATTCATATTACTAAGTGAAAAAAGCCAGCCTGAAAAATCTACATACTATATGCTTCCAACTATATGACATGCTGGACAAGGCAAAACTATGGAGACAATAAAAAGATAATGGTTGCCGGGGTGGAGAGGGACAGAGAAGAGATGAATAAGAGCATAGATGTTTAGGGCAGTGAAAATACTCCACATAATATTATAATGACGGATATATATCAGTATACACTTGTTCCAACCCATAGAATGTACAATACCAAGAGTGGCCTCTAAGGTAAAATATGGACTCTGGTGAGATTAATATGTCAGTGTGGGTTCATATATTATAATAAATGTGTTATTCTGATGAGTGATGTTGATCATGGGGAAGAGGTATATTTAGGAGCAGAGGTATATGAGAAATCTCTGTACCTCCCTCTCAATTTTGTTGTGAACCTAAAACTGCCCTGAAAAATGTGTCAAAAAATGTAAACGGTTTTTAGATTACTTTCTAAGATATTTGACTTATTTTAAACACCAGGTGGCAGTAGATGTAGCATTTATCAAAAATAAATGAGGGAAGAGGAAACAGATTTTGAACTTTATGTATGCAAACTAATAGTATATATGGAGTGTCTATTGTAGCACTGAGCTAGAATTTGTACTGGGGTACCTCTGAGGGAAACAGTCATAATCCAGTGAAGTAAAGACAGCTTCATATTTGAGTCCATATCTTCTATTCAGTAAGTCTCGTTTGATTATTTCTCTTAACTTGTATCAAAAGACATTAGCTAGACATTTTGGCAACACCTTCCAAAAATGGCTGTCATAGAGAAAATAAGAATACATGTTGCACACAAACAACAATTCCCTGGTAGAAAATGTTTCAATGAAAGAATATTCTATTTAAATTTGACTTAGAAAATTGTACATATTCATATAAAAGAAACAAATCTTAAAAATTGGAGAAGAAAGGACCTTAAAAATAATTTAATACAAACCTTCCCATTTACCAAGGAGAAAACGAAATACACAATGATTAGGAGAAAAGCTCAATGAAAGGCAGAGTAGATCAGGAAATTGGTGCATCAGGAAATGACTTCTGAACTCTCCACAATACTATGATGAGATTTAACTTCTCTGACGTGTTTGATTTCAGTCAACAGGTTTATTTGTAAATAAATAAGCTATTGAGAGTTTTGCTTTCTTTATGTATTTATTTTTCTTCTACACTTGCCAAATTTTATTTTCAATTCATAGTTATGTAATAATTATTCAATTCAATTCATAATATATGTAATATAGCCTGACCAATGCACATATTGTCTGTATGACATATAGAATAGTTACTTCCCTATAACAGTAATATACTTAGTGCTTAATTCAGCACACGGGCAGATACTTTGGCTCTTCCATATATTAGCTATGTGGCCTTGGGCAAGTTGTTTAATCACTCATATTTTAGTTTTCTTACCCGAAAAAAATGGATCATAATATTACTTACCTCCAAGAATTATTGTATGGATTAAATAAGTTAAACATGTAAATTTTTAAAAAATAATACCTTGTACATATTAAAACTTCAACAAGTGTTACGTATCATATGTCACTGCCAGGGACCAAAATAATTTCAAGAGTTTAATATAACTACTTTTCTGAATTTTTTATAAAAACATACTGACCATCTCTAAAAAAGTAGTATTGTTTACCATTCAACCTGTCTTCACTACATTTAACTCAATAATGCATTCTCAGAATATCAACATGTTTCTTGAAATAGTTAGCTAATTCAGACATTGCAAAATCAAGCCTTGAATTCAAAAGTTATCCTATCTCATTCATCACTATACAAATACTTCCTATTTTAAAGAAATCTTATGTCTTTCCTTCCTTGTTTTTTTTTTTTCTTTTTTGGTATGTTTCCTCACTGCTACAAAAATTTGAGTCTATTTACTAAATTGCTTAAAATGAAACAAGGTGAAAAAAAATTACTTGTCAAAAAAACTGTAGAACAATGGTATTCTGATCGTTTCATATGTGATGAGGTCTTTCCACTTTGGCTGGAGGGAACACAAATTATTTCTAGCTCTGTATGGAGTCCAGGGATTTTTTTTTTTTTTTTTTTTGACCTGTTGCTTTCTATTAGTTCTTTCCTAGCCTTAGGTAGTTTTGTTTAATTCATTGTCTTCTTATTACTATCTTTTCACCTCTGTAGAAACTTGTGTAATTTTGAACATTGAAGTGGAAATTTTGGAAAAAATAGGAGGGTGGATTTACACAGTACCATCAAGTAAAATAAAATCATTTATTCCTCTTCTTGTTTTGAACTATAATATTAATTTAAACCTATAAATAGCTACTTTTTTCTACCCAATTATAGATGACCATTTGTGAATAGTCTTAGGAATTTACTGGTTGTTCGGTAGTTCAACCAGGTACCTTCTCTGCCTCCCATAATTCAAGTCTACCCTTTAGGCTTTACAGTGGCACTATCTACTTATGTGCACATGTGACACCATCACTTAGTTTTTGGTGAACTCTCAGCGGTGTTTAGTATAATATTCAGTGAGAGACTCAGATAGTCTTTCTCTGGACTTAAACAGAGACAAAAATCTCAGAGCTGCCAAAAGAGCAATAAAAACACAAACTGCACAGACTAAATGCAACAGATTACAAAATGCTTAGGAGATTGAAAATGGCACCTAAAGTAAATAAATAGAGGGTAGATAATAACTGGGGATGAAAGAGAAGTGGGAAAATAATGAAAACTACACACAAAGCTTTGCCAATGTGTTCAAAGGCAAAAATCTTACCAGGGATACCTGAGACAGACCTAGGAGGTTTTATTTTTGAAACTCCTAACAAGAACCTAGGTATATTGTGAATAGTATGTACTTGTGAATGGTCTCTTAGAATATATATATATATATATATATATATATATATATATATATATATATATATATATTCATGTTGTGTGTGTGTGTGTGTGTAATAAAAAATACACACATACTCATTGGCAAAGCATGGTGTATATCATTCATTATTTTCTTAGTTCCACGGGGAAAGGGACAACAAATCCCTTTCCTATCACACAGATGGAAATTACTTTTTTGTCCACTATTAAGAATTGCTACACTTCATTAAACCAATGGATCATCCAGCCCAATATCCAGTCATTATACCTAGTGATGTTTTCTGGGTAGTGCTGTATGACATTAATCACAAAAGGTGACCCTGAACTTCCTATGATAATTCCATATGGTGCTATCATTTAATGAATTCACCTTGGATCTATTTTTGTCTTCATTTTTGTATCATTTCTAGGAATAACAAATCCAATAAGCTCACTCTGTATTTCATAATATCGTGATTTGATTTGTTCTTGATTAGCTTTAAATGTTTTGAAATTTGTTGATCAAATCTGTTAATCATATCAATAAATTTGATAACTTTAGTGACATTAATGTTTTTAGACGTCTTAAGCAGCTGGAGTATTTATGTTCTAATTATCCTCTTAAGGAAAAATATAACATGGGTTTGAAATCCTGTGGGTTCTAATTATTCTGTGTCATATGGCTTATTACCTGATAGAAAGGAGATTAGATGTCAGAGAGCTGTAAGAGAAAGGGTTGACTGAGCTCATTTTACTTCTCAGTGACTGTTCATCAGACAATTTAGTTGAAGGGGGACTTGAAGTGGCAAGAAAAGAAAGTGGCATTGATTGCATCTAATCAAAAAGACTGTCACTACTAGCACAGTTGAACTCTTACATCTGCAACTAATCAAAGAAGAGATTGCCATTGAGTATTATCCCCAAGTGACCAAATTCACCTTTCAGTAGAGCCTCAGAAACTGAAAAATTCCTTCCTTCAATAACACAAGTTACAAGTTAAGAATTTAAGGTCCACCACCCCACCCCACCCCCCAGGGCAAACCTCAGTAGCTCAGTAAGCAGCAGGGAAAGGTAAACTCTGGGGTTTAAAACCCTGTGTTTACCACTAAGTAGCTTGTCCACAATAGAAGATATGGAAGCAAATAACATTATAGCTGCAAATGCCCATCACTCATTTTTATACTGCAAAGTAATCTGTCCCTTTTTAAGGCCCGGATCCAGAAATGCACTCTGTCCCAATGTAATCCTTTGATTATCCCCCTTGGTGGAAATTTCCTGTTTCCCTTTGAGAAAGATAATTCAATCCTGCTTCCATTACTCTTTCTCCCAGCAGGTTGCTGTTGAAAACACACACACACACACACACACAAAGGATTGATAAAGATTTATTTTTATAGTGGCTCCTACCGAGCTCTGAAACTCAAAACCGTTATGACAGATGCTGTATCCCCACGAGCGGGTCCCTGGTCTGAGAAAGCTGTCTCTACCCCACAGCTCCCTCTCCACCGATGACCACCTCTGACTCCTCACTCCACCGTAGAAAGAAAATGTATCCTTTGCCTGCCTGGAAGACTCGGCAAGCCGATTGATCTATTATAAAAAAGAAAAGAAAACTCGCAGCCTAGACAGAGGTCTTGGCAAGCCCCAGGGAAGGAACCGATTCCCAGTCTCGAATCCTCAGAGCCCAGGGCCCAGGAGGCATTGGCCGGGCCTTTGCCTATTGGTCCCCATCTCCCCTGCCCGGAGTTCTTCTCCGGCTCTCCAGCAAGCCACACAAGGTGACTTCTCGGAAATGTTAGCAGATTCTGGTGAGGAGGAAGAGAGGAAGGGGTTATGGGGGCGAGGGATGAGATAAGGGAAGGGTTCTTCTAGCTGCTGGACACACACACACACACACACACACACACACACACACACAGAACGCGCGCGCGCGCGCCCCACCCATAGTTGTAGCCTTAGTTGAGAGATCGCGACCTCTCCTCTGCCTTCTACTTAGCCCACAGTGGAGAGGCTGCCCTAACGCCACCACCGCGCCCCGCGTAGGGTGCTAGCCGCTCGCCCCCCGCGCGGGAGGGGGGGACAAGGCGGGGCGGGAGGAGTGGAAGGAGAGGGAGCGGCGCCGCAGCCCGGGGAGGGGCGGGGCTGCCGACGGCCTGGGCGCGCCCTGAAGGGAGGGCGCAGTCTGCGTGCGGGCCCTCGCCTGCGCTCCCGCGGCGGACGCCTGGTTTCCAGTTCTTCCCCAAGGCTAGCCCGGGCTGTGCTAGTTTGGGTGCCAGCGGCTGGTAGCGGCGGGCGCTCCGTGAGCAACAGGAGCCTAAAGAAAGAGGGAGACGCAGCAGCAGAGACAACGCCGGGGAAGAGAAGCCGGGAGCGAGGAGGGGGTCCCTGAAGCCCGCGCCCTTCCCTGGGGCCAGATTCTGCGGATGCATTGGGTGGGCATGACTGGCGAGCAAGGTTACAAGTAAGTGCCTTTTATCTTGCTCCTCAGGTGTGGCGGACAGGGAAGCCGCTAGTCTCTCCCTAGCGCTCGCCTCAACCGCCACACCCACCTCTGTTATTAGCATCTCTCGGCTTTTGCCACCCGGTGTTACGCCACCTGGAAAGTAGAGACCCGAGGGGAGCTGGGCGAGGGGGCGGTGTCAAAGCAGTTGGGGCAAGAGGAGCTGGCTGGAGACAGAACTGTTTCCATTGTAAGGCCGGTCCTTTGCGGGGTTTCACCGTGTGGGTTTGCTGTCAGGTTCAGAAAACGTGGAAAGGGAAAGCAGCTGAACCGGATGGTTTCCCCACCGTCTATTATTTCTTTCTGTCCATGCTAGCGGAGTCGTTGGATGGGTTTCGGTTCCGCGGGCGGGTCGTGTGCTTTACGAGCAAAAAGGCTGTGTTGTATTTCCCATTCACAAAGGAGAGCGTGCAGAACCAGCCGCTTACAATACCTGTGGGGGTAGCGCAGAAGCGCCGCACCCCTTCGCAGCACACAAACACAAATCACAAGACTGCCTAGCCCCATTTCTCAACGCAGTTTTATGCTTTTCAAACGAATAAGCATTTTATAGTGAAATTCAGATAAAATTCAGAATCATTTTAACTTTTGATCAACTTCAACTGAAACTGTCATTTACTTTTAGAAAAAAAGTAGGTACTTTTGTTACTTGTGTTAACGATGATTAAAAGATCAAAGCAAGATTACCAAACTGGAAAATGCAATGCCAACTATGATTATAGCAAACATTTAACTCATTTTTGTAGCTTTTTTAAAATACAGTTGCAGTTTTCTTGGTTATAAGAGCAATTTTTATGTGAGAGAAGCTTAGAGGGAGATTTTAAAAAGCTCACTTCAATAAGATAAAGAACAAATCAACATGAGCTTTTAAAAGAATGATGTTTTCAGTTGCTGAGTATCAATAGGAGGTTCAGTTCTTTTCAGAAACACAATTGATGTTCTTTTCTATTTCTCCTCTCCTGTGGGCAGAAAAAAAATGTTTTTCTTTCTTTTGGTAATTTAAAATATATTTTCATGATTTTTGCTTTAACATAAGTAAAACTTATGTATATATAATCTGCAAACCAAATCCAATTATTAAATAGTTCATTTTATTGAAAAGCCTTCAAATCTTTTTCCATTTTTTTAAAAATAATATTCTTTCGGTTATTTTTTTTTTTTTAATTTAAACTATAATAGAATTACCATGATTGTTAGAATACTGCTTATTCACAACAAAGTGGTAGACAAAATATGTCGTTTGGTATAATGGAGGCTGTGCCCTCCATTTAGGCAATTGATTATAGTTTTACTTACGGTAAGTTTTTGTATTTTGTGGACGTTTGAAATACACATCGATTGGAGGTTCCCTTTTGGAAGTGAACCATTCTGCAGTCATGAGACACAGTTACATATTTTTACAGAGACTGGGCATACAATGTGCCATGATTTCTATGGTGCAGGGCAGGGCTCACATGGTACCTGGTGTTTCTACAGCAGAAAGATGAGTCAGGTCTGGCTCTGTGCCGAGAGCATCCTGGTACCTTCTTGTGTCTCCTAGGACCCAGAGATAAACATGGGAGTCCTCCTGTGCTAGTGCTTGTGTTTTTGCTACCTGTGGCCGAGATGAGTTTTGGCCGCAAAGAAAATGTAAGAAATTCAGAGGTGGAATCAGAGGGAACCTATTCACCTTATTTAATATGACTAACGCACTTTCTCTGTAGCAAGGAAGAAAAAATAGAACCTTACATTTTGCATGAATAATGAAAACTCGTATTTATCTTATATCTTTTCCTACTAGATATGTGAAAAAGTGTGAAGTGCTGGAAGGATTTATATGGTATTTTTCTAACCTTGTAAAGGAGCTTAATTTTTATTAATGTGAATAATGTGAATGAGTCATTGTAAATGTCATAATGGTAGTAACTTAGGATTTTCTCTAAAACTTCTCAGCTCCTTTCCCCCAGTCTCCCTTATTTGAATCAATGGCTCCACCATCCACCAAGTGTTCATTTCTCTCTGTTCCTCATGATGGCATTTATCCCTAACCAGTCCCTAGTTAGATCTATCAGTCTCACTGCCTAAATGTACCTCCATTCAATTATGCTTCTCAGATGTACAGTTTCACCTTGTTTTCTATATCTATACTGCCTCAGGATATCCTGAGATATATTCCCATATTTCAGCAGTTATTAAGCAACAGTGTCTTCAAAGGTAAGTGGATTATATTGTATTCTTAAGTAGGCAATGGCCACAACTGGATTAAAATATATTTTAAAGAAAGATTGGAGTACCTAAGCCGAGTTACATGACTTTAGTATGAGTGACTCCTAATGTACAGTGATGACCTTATTAGGTTTAAATCTGTCTTATACCAAGAATTAAGGTTCACTCAGTAATCACTTAAAATATTGTTTTGTAATGAATATGGGTACTTGAGTGAGCTCAGTTGATTTAAGTACGGTGAGATGAGGCTGAGGCCATAGGTCCGGTGCTCACGTGATCCAAGTTGGTGTTTACTCCAGGCTCAAGGGGCAAATTATCTCACAAACCCAAAGTGTTCACTAAGAAAGACTCAGAGACACGGTGGGCTAATCCATGAAGATCCATCACTATTATTAGGAGCTGGGAGAGGGGCTTCAAAATTCACGCTGGTTAATGAAAATGTCTTATTTACACACACACATTCTCTCTCTCTCTCTCTCTCTCTCTCTCTCTCTGTCTCTGTCTCTGTCTCTCTCTTTGTGTAGCTATAAGTATACCCATTATTTTTTTGAGACTGTACTTAAAGATATTAACCAAGCAAGTAGTTTTGCAATTAACATTTGGTTGAAAGTTTAGCTTTCAGTTAGGTGACCAGCTTTGATTTTTTTATTTTTTTAATCTTTTTGTAAAGAATTTGGCAGTCATGTTTCTTCTTGAAGGACTAAACTATTTCATGAACTGTCACCAGGAACTTTGTTAAATTTGCTATTAAGGTGGCACATTGTGATGGTTGTATTATGTTGGGGTTCACTTGTGTACTAATTGGAGATAGCCCTGTTTTACATGTTATAAATTAGGTAATTTATTCTTACACAGGAGTATTACAGCTTCCTTCTTCAGAACTATGCAGTTAGATTACCACTTACAATGGCAAGGTCATAATAAAGTATATTATAAGAGTGTAAAAATAATTGTCATATGAGGGTTTATAGGAGAGCATTTACAGAATGTGGGTACACAACTTTTGTGGAATATGAGAGAAATTTTAGGTGTCTTGCCATCCTGCAAAATGAAATTTCTTCATTGAAGGCTTAACTTACCCTTCCCTCACTATATAGCTGGGAGGAAATGGCTTTAGGCAACAGGGAAAGCCTCAGCTCTTGGCAGCTAACAGTAGAATGAAGTTTGAAGAAATGAAACCTGGGTGGTGAGGAAAAATACCAGACCACAATAAAGAGGGAAAGGAGGAGCGAATACCTTGAACAGTGCCGATAAACAATCTGCCACGGACAAATTTGAGTTAACATTTTATATACATAGAATTAAATTTTTTGATATCTTTTTACCTCCACTGAGAAATGAATGCCTTTTTTCTCTTTAAAATAACAACTGCATTTTAAGTGAAAACATGCTGTTATTGCTTCTTGTATATAAGAAATGGAATACCTATGGATTTTTAAAGTGATATTGTCAGGGAGACAAAATGCCATATATTACTAGTAAAGTAGACCATTACTGTAATTGTAATTTCATTGCTATTCATTTTATGATTTCCTTTTGTTGTGTCAAGTGTTTGAGAGACTGCTATTATTGATTATAAAGTTCCTTAAAATGTTTCCTTGGATTTTTCACAAAGCTTTCTGAGTCATTTATCAAAATAAGATGCAACTCTAATTGCACCTGTGATTATTCACTTGGAAATTTAGAAGGAGTAAGTACATTTCCAATGTCATTAACCTACCACTACCGTCTCTGCCCTGCAATGAATGCCTTTTTTTTTTTCCTTTCTGCTTCTCTTCTACATTTCATCTTCTGAACTTGATATACATGCCAGTAATACAAATTTTGCTTGACTATTAGGTCAAACTGTTAATACATATAGTTGGAAAATTGAACCTCTAAATAAAAATTAATACATTAGACAGATGCAATAAGATATAAGCAAAAAACCTTTCTGTAGATATTTTTGTGAAGTTTTCTGTGCTATATGCCAAACTAGTCTTCTAACATTATCTAATTTTTTTTAAATAAGGGTGATTTCATTAGATGTAGTGTCTATCAAATGTACTAATGACTCATAAACTATGTATCTTAGAATATAATAAGATAATTTTAAAATATGTCATCTTCTTGAAGGCCTATAATTTAGAAAAATTAAAAAATAAGTAAATGTAGATATTCAAATTCATACAGAAAAGTAAAACGGGAAAATGACAGAAATGTTCTGTGATGAGATAACTCCTTATAAATTGATTTAAACTCAATCAATGATAATTTCAAGTCCAATGTACAGTGCTTCTTTTAGGGATTAGGGTAAAGGTAATTTCTTGACTATGTAAATTTTGAATAGGATCAATAGAATACTTTACTGGTAAATTGTGCCTTCATTTTCTCTGATTAACTTTGTGTACAAAGTTAACATTCCATCTCGGTAAATATTATGAGACCAATCTTTATAGACGATCTTTTAATGGAATAAAATATTACACAGTTTAAGTGAGGGTTTTTCTCCCCTTAATATAACATATATTCTTGTTCTCCTGGACAAACTTGACTCCAGGTAATTCAGAGAGGGGGAAGGGAAGTGGCATACTTGGGTCGCTGGGGAACAAGGTTCTTAAAACCCTATGAGATTATCCGACAGCCTAGTATGGTTATGCTGAGAAGCTCTTTTGCAAATTCATATTATGTGCCTACTATACTTAAGAATCTTTGTAAATATTCTTATAAGTGTTCAAAACACCAAGGAATAAAACTATATTCATATTAGGGTAGTGAAAAAGTATTTTTCTAAATATTTATCTTGCTCAAAATGTGGTCTTAGTCAAATACTTTAACTTCAAAAATGTAACTTCATTATCTGTAAAATAGGTAGTGTCTACTTCTAAGGGTTTCTGTACAAATCAAGTTAAATACACACACACATATTTGTACACACAAATATATATATACTAAAAGGCCATTTTAGTGTCTCAGACATGATAAGTAGGTATTTGGCTATGGTAGATAGACATTTGGTAACAGTATATTATAATCAAAATATATTCTGATTGTATTTTAATACAAATGGTACATTTAAGGTTTTTTGTTGTTACTTTCACTTTTACTTTTAATCCTATTTCAACGAATCCTAATAATGCAGTTTCCCTGTTTCTAAAGACAGTTATACAGCTCTGATATACAAGTAGGACCATTCCATTTTGAACTCTGTAACACTCAATTGGTAAAGTTGCTAGGTATAAGCTATAGCAAATAGTTTACATGAGGTATCTAAAAACTTATCAGTCGGAAAACATGGGAGACATGTTTAACAATCAAGAATTTGTTGACCGTCCAATTATATTTTCTTTATGTTTTTGAACCTGATCTATTAGAATTCTTCATTAATGGAAAGCAGTACAGTGGGGGTGACCTCCCAGGTGTTCTATTAGTGGGTCTCACAACTAATATCTACTTTATAGGAAACTTATTAAAAGCCTGTGATAAATTTTCTCACTTATGTATGAAATCAACCTTACTCTAGTAATTCAGTCATCGGGAATATAACTCTGAATTTTTAAATCAGCAAAAAAGATGTTTCAGCCTGAGGGAAGTATTTGCCAGTAAGTCCATTCACTTGCTTTATTTCATTGGTGATACATTTACAAAAATCAGAATCTTGTAAACCAACTCATGAAATTAAGCGTAATTGAATCGTTTTTATTTATTGTTTTCTTTTGCAATCCACAATTCTTCCCCAGTAACAAAGAATAATAGACTACGTATTACAAGGAGTAGGCCAGGGCAATATCATGAAGACAAAAAATGAATATATTATAGATACACTGCCATAAGGGAACATATAGATAGCACAGTTTATATCTTGCTAATATCACTGACAATAGCATTAATATAACAGCCTCAAATATGAAGGTCTCATTTTTGCCAAGCATTACATTAAGGGATTTACAAATGTTCCTTTTAAATCCCCACTACCATCGGAGGTGAGAACACGAAGGCTCAGAAGTTACCTAACCTTCCCAAAGACTCGCCGTGATTACTAAACCTGAGGAACATACACATTCTTTTCAAAGCAGCGAAAAATCTTATTTATCCCAAGAATGTATTTGCACATATCCCACACAGATATACCTGATGGTTATGTTACCAACAATTCCACAAAAGCCTTTTTTAAACCATAATGGAACTGAAATAATCTACATATTTCATTACAATATTAGAGAACAAGAAAAACAAAGATCGAAGCTTGTTGAAATGTACATCTTGAATAATGACTTTTGGGGTGTGCATTTGTGTTAAACTAAAATTTGGAGTTTGGATTTAGGTGGACGTTTGAAGACATAATGACATTACGAAATGTATCATACATTTAAAAAAGTGTTATTGATGTTATTTCAGAGGTTGAGTGACTTTGCTTTCCTGGTCGAGGGGTGTCATTGTACTGCTGACTTGATTTGACCATGATCCGAATATTTGTTTTATTGTGAAGAAATCATACAGGAAAAGAGATTCTTCTGAGGTAGAGAAGAGTTGAAAGAAGAGGAGTAATGTCATTAATTAAAAGTAATATCGTAGAAGTGATATGGGTGAAGTTCATTCACCGATGAGTGATAAAATGGAGAGCAGATGGAATGAAGTTGCACATGTGAGATCCTGGGTGTGGTTGGAGAAAAAGAGAAAGTCAAGTGACCTTTTGCAGGGTAAGAAAAAAAGAAGACATATTCATCTAAAGTTCTATGTCTGAGAAATGAAGATACAGACATTCCTAGTTAGAAGACTACAAACACTTTTAGCATCACATTGGTATGCTCAAATGTAACCGACATCATAGTACTTATTGTCACAAAGGGTCAATGATTTATGTCAGTTAAAGAGTTTCTTTACCATCAGTGATTCAAGGTGTTTACTCTTGAAGGTTTTCAAACATTTGGGAAAATTAATTTATTTTACGCTATACTGATCATTTCCAGTGCAAATGATTTTCTTTTTTTTTTTATCTGTTACATACTTTAATACTGTAAAAGTATATAATAGATATAAAAAAACAAGAGACTTTGGACCCCTGAATTCTATGATATTTCTCAATTTGTTCAAATGTTTGTGGATTGGTTTGGCAGCTTGTCCACTGGACTGTAAGGTTTTAAGAGTAGAGACCACATCTTGTTCATATCTACATCCCTGCAGGGTGTCTTATATGCAGTGATTCCTAATACATAGTTGCTGAATAAATGAATCATTTATTGTACAACTATATGCTCAACTTTTATTGAAACAGCTCCTTTTCACCAAGATTTGCTTTCTAAGAATATAGGAGAAATCACTTACAAGGACTTAGTAATTTATGCTCCTCAAGCCTAGCTTTTTATCATTTTTTAGGTCCTGATAGGATAAAGTCATACTTCTTATTTCTTACACAGGAAAGGAACAGCACTCCTGCTTATTCTGTGCCACATTTTGGGTTCATCAATTCTAGTGACAATATTCAGTCTTTTTTGTATAAAAGAGCCAAAATATTTTAACATGTACTCGAGCTGATGCCTTACAAAAGCTGAAGCCTCAATTCTTTCCTAAAAGTGAGAGTTAATCTATTGGAGGATTTGCTTAAGAGGTGGACTGCAGTCAGATAGTGAGAGAGAGAGAGAGAGAGAGAGAGAGAGAGAGAGAGAGAGAGAGAGAGAGAGAGAGAGAGAATGAAAACTAGAATTTCCCACTCATTTGTCTTCAGCTGGTGATCAATCATTAAGCCCTATCTGGTTGGCCTCCAAAATGCATATATAGGTCAGGAGTTGGAATCCAAGTTTGTGTCAGTGCCATTGAGGCTTGTGGAGAGGGAGAACCTGGCAGAGATCCCAGGGATAGTGGTAAAGGCATGCTGAGTTGCTCCAGGTCAGCTCCTAGAACTCTCTGCGTCACTGTTCTCAGCATTCATGTTTTCTGATATTTAACAGTTAACAGAAATTCCTTCTTTTCTTCCCTCTTCCTTCATTCACTTCTTTAAGCTACTCAGGCACTCTTGTAGACACTGGACATACAAAACATGGACAAAATATGGAGGTTTATGGTAGTTTTGAGACAGATAATGAGTAAGTAAACAAATATTTACCACTACCTGTTCTCGTATTATATGCTCTGAAGAAATGTAGAGCAGGACAGAGAGAATTGAGGGGAGGTGGCATTATTTAATAAGGGGGGTGAGAAAAGCCTTGTTAGAGGCGATGTTTGAGCAGACAGCTAAAGGGGATTGAGGAAGTGAGGGAGCCAGCTAAGCAACAGGAAAATCATTCCAGTCACAAGGAGCAGCAACTGCAACAGCCCTAGGCATGTCTGATGTGTTTATGGAATATCAAGGAAGTCAGTGTGGCTGAGGTGGAGAGAGCAAGGTAAAAAGTAGTAGAAGATGAGGGCTTTTTCTTAATTTGGAAAAGCTCGTTAAGTCTGTAGAGATCTGTATGAAAGTCAATTCTACAGTGACCAGTGACCGGCATGGGACAAACTGGGAGGGGATGAAACGTGCTTCCGCCCTCCTTCCCCCCAGTTGGATACCATTCTGGACATGGGTATGGCACAATCCAAATAAATGATTGGGGAACTCCTATATTTCCATACAAAATTTATCTCTTTGTCTTTTTTTGTGATTTATATGTAATTGTTTTATATTCTTTTCCCATAATGGCTCCGAAGCCCTTATTACTATTTAAGGGAAAAAGGACTAGTAGGACAACAGGTTACAATTGAGAGTATCTTTAAATATTTAAATTCTAGAAACTAAAACATGGTGACAGTACAATAATATTTTGCTTAATTTTTATGCCTATTGTGTAATTATTACTCATGAAATAGTGCTACTGCATAAATGTCAAGGAGTATGGCTGGCAAAATACACTCCAGAGAAGCACACTTGTGTCCTGTTAAGATTGACCCACTGCTACTGCTATGACTTTAGTATCCTCCTGACTCTTCACCCCTCCTTACACCCTTAAGGAAATTCTTCTGAATTAAATACCATTTTATTGTGGTAAAATATACATGACATATTTACCACTTTAACCATTTTTAAGTGTACAATTCAGGGGCATTAAATGCACTCACATTGTTGTGCAGCCATCACCACCATCCATCTCTAGAACTTTTTCATCATTCTGTTCTGAATCTTTGTACCCATTAAAAAATATTTCCTCATTCTCTCCCCTTCTCCAAGTCCCTGGTAATGGTTACCATTTTACTTTCTCAATGTGTTTGACTATTCTAGGTACCTCATATAAGTGGAATCGTACAATATTTGTCCTTCTGTGTTTGGTTTATTTCACACAGCATAATATTTTTAAGATTCATTAATGTTGTAGCATGTATCAGGATATTCTTTCTTTTCAAGGCTTATAATATTCCATTATATGTATATATCACATTTTGTTTATGCATTCATACATTGATGGACATTTGGGTTGGTTCCACCTTTTGCCTATTGTGAATAATTCTGCTATAAACATTGGTATACAAATTGATCTCTGCGTATAATTCTTTAGGGTATATAGTCACAATTGCAATTGCCGGATCATGTGATAATTCTGTGTTTAATTTTTTTGAAGAACTGCTATACCATTTTCCACAGTGGCTGCACTATTTTACATTCCCACCAGCAATGCACAAGGGTTTCAATTTTCCACACTCTCGCTTACATTTATTTTCTCTTTTTTCATAATAGCCATTCTACTGGGAGTGAAGTGGTATCTCATTGTAATTTTAATTTGCATTTCCCTAATGGTTAGTGAAGTTGAATATATTTTCATGAGCCTATTGACAAGTTGTAAGTCTTCTTTGAAGAAATATCTATTTAAGTCCTTTGCCCATTTTTGAATAGGTTTGTTGTTTTTGAGTTGCGGGAGTCCTTTATATATTGTGGATATTCTTTTTTTAAATTTTTTTATTTTTATTAGTTTCAGGTGTGCAAAGCAGTGTAATAGTTAGACATTTACTCCCCTCACAAAGTGATAATTCCCCTCCCCCAATCTACTACCCCTCCGACATCGTATATAGCTGTTACAATACCATTGACTATCTTTCCTATGCTGTACTCCATATCCTGTGGCTATACATATACATATATATATATAGAATTATAGTTGACATTCAATATTATTCTACTTCAGCTTCAGATATATAGTGTATTGGTCAGGCATCTACGTAGTCTATGAAGTGATCCCCCTGGTAAGTCCAGTGTGGATATTAATTCTTTATCAGATAAATGATTTACAAATATTTTGTCATCTCAGAGTTCATGATGAAGAAAGAATATTATATATTCATATTTTCCAACTGTCTGATGTGGTTCATTCATCCTTTTGACCAATCCTATTACTGAAAGATGTTTGAGTTTAGTCCTTTCCTGTATAATCTGGGAATTCTGATTCCTTGCTAACTACTTAATAGGTTCAGACTCTTTATATTCTGATCGTACATATTAGATGATATGATTAAGTAGAGCAAGAATTCTGTCTTGCTACAATCATAATCCCCTCTGACCCTACCTAGCATAATGTTTTGCGATGAGTGGCTACTCATTAATACTTAGTGAGTAAATGAGTAATAAAGACTATCTTGTTACCTTAAGTGTCTAGGAGATCTGACTTCTACTTTTTGAATCTTAGATTCATTTTATTAAAAAAAGTTCAAAAATCTCCTTTCCCCTTTCCCTTAATTCTTAGTGAAGACACTATTTTTTAAATCAATTTTTTGTTAGAAGTATTTGTAGAAAAGTTTGCTCCTGAGAACTGAAGTTTGAAGGGTAGAGTTTGTTCTATTGTATATAAGCTTGTTTATATCTGTTATGAGATTCTGAAAATCTTGTCTTTAAATAGTAGAAAGTAAGAAATACTATCATATATTTAATTCAACCCTTTAAAAAATAGCTATGCTCTTCATCTTAGTACCTTTTAAACAACAACCTCCTCCTAAGATAATACATTTTAAACAATATTATATGGGTTTCATGTTATTCCCAGATTAAGTAAGGTCAGGGCTTCTAAATGCCTTGCCATGATTTTAGCCTGTAGTGCCATGAGGGAGTAGAGAAATATGAAACACGGGCAGGTCCTCTGTTTATGAACATGTTAATTTGCAAAAGGCTTGTTTGTAAGTTCATGTGATTTATTCCACAATACTTTAGAATCCCTAGATGAATTCCCACGAAATAAGCTGTTTCTTTAGAATCGTAAAGTCAGGTACCTCCTTCCTCTGCCAATATACACTTTCAAACAATGTCTAAATCAAAAATCTTATAAGCAGATGACAATTTTTCTTAATAAAGTCCATAAATATTCCAAGGAATCCCTTGGCCTGCATGCTACTTAACTCACTGATTCTGATACTGAATTAAAGGGCTTTGAGCCTATTGAACCATTCCTGGCATGCCAGGAATATTTCATCAGCAACTGTCAGTGTGCTTGGATTTTACCTTCTTGAATGAGTACCAAACCTTCTTTAGCTTTAGTATTAAGTTCTGGAGCATCCACTGCTCATGAAGAAACATCGTCTGACCGTACTAGAACATTTTCCCTTAAAAATTTTTTTTCTTTGTGTCTTTCTGGCTATTGACCAGGTTCAACATTATGAACTTATTGCATGATGATCCTGCTCAATCCTAAATAATCATTTCTGCTGTCAGATAATTAATCTTTCATGTACTCGCCACATACCTTGTTTTCTTACTTATCATTTCGTTATTTCTACTTTGGTTTCCATCATATTCCAGTTCCTTTGTTTAGTAAATCTTTCAACTCTCATTATATTTGCACTTAACAAGCCTGATAGACTTAACAATCTTCATCACAACTTAAGAACAATGCATATCCTGCATACACTGCATGGATTAATGAGCCTTAGGTTGGCAGGGACTAAATGTGCATGTGGCATACATCGCCCTCTATTGATAGAAAGCAGGGTGGTCTTGGTTTTGCAATGACCGTAGTTTTGTTTTAAATTTTAAAATATCCCAAATTGAAAAAAAAGTTTCTGTATATGCAAAACAAACATCTGTCTGTTATGAAGTAACAAAATTTAGTCTCCTTCCTTAAGAATATTAGGTATGTAATATCAATTTATAGGAAAGTTGATAAAAATCACTAATAATGGTTAGATATTTATTCTTGTACTTAAAATGTATCAGGAAATGTGCTAAAGGAAATGTTGGAATGTATTGTGCACTTAAAGTGTACTAGGCAATGTGCTTAATGATTAAAATGCAGTGTCTTATTTTTTAAGGTCCATTAGAATGACCTTATAGGATAATCATTTTCAGGCCTGTCTTATGATGAAGAAACCAAGCTTTAAAGAGAAGAATTAACTTGCCCAAGCGCACAAACTAGTAAGCAGTAGAGATGGGATTTGAACCTGGGTCTCTCTCACTCTGGAGCTACACAATTAACTATGTTATTTTGTTTTCCTGTCTTACTGCAACCTATTTTAAATTAAAGCCATAAACATGTTAGGAAAATGAAATAAAATATCAGTAACAAATATTCTCCACTTAAGATTACAAGGTTTTACTTTTACTGGCCAGCTCACAGTTTATCATTAAAAATTGCAATATATATGGGGAAAGAGGATAATAATATCGCTATTGTTTATTTAGCCTAGGCCCTGTGTTAGTTACTTTACAGAAACTGTTTCTATTCTAATAATCTCGTAAGACATTTTCTCTGTTTCATTTATGAACATAATGCCACAGCGCTAGTTATATGTCATAATCAGGAAATTCGAACCTAAGTCATCCTGGCATCAGAGATGTTTCCCCCTGTCTCCTAAGCCATGTTGATGTTTTGCAGGAGGTAGGTACATGCATAATCAAAGAGTGAAAATGCGTTTCTGTACAACACTATCCAGAGGTATAGGACCTCTCCTGCAGGCATACTTTAGTGACTCCACAGGCCATCTAAGTCTGTGATGATTTTGTGCTCTCAGGAAAGGATTAATTCTGACTAATAGAAAATTAAGGTGAGCTAATACATATTTTCCCTTTTTCCTTTATATATCATGTATAGATGAGAATATGTGGATTTTGCTATTAAAATTTTTCAGATATGCCAGCAATCATTGACAATAAAATTAATTTCCTCTAAAGTAACATGCTTCTTGAGATTATAAACTTTAATTATTTTGTAAATTTGGGGAATACTATATTTTGTATGCCCATACATAGAGACAACTTCTTTCTTAAAGTATAATACAGGTAATCATTACAGGGTGTTATGAAAGACTTAGACCACGGTGTTTTGATAGTTTTTCTCATCAGAAAGTCTAGAAGTAAACCCTTAACTATCTGTCTGCACTCTAATTATAAAGTTGTCACATACAATTTTAAATTTTTTTGCATACCAGTGCTTAAATACCATAAAATGTTGTAAAGCTCTTTTAGGACATGAAATATTAGACTACTTTTCTGAAGCAATTAGACTAGTGTTTGTATAAATTGTGCCTCTAAGAAATAATAATTTTAAGAATTTATTCATATGATTAACGTAGCACTAAATATGAAGGATGCAATAGTAAGATTTCAGTAATCAGGAAAGTACTTAATGAAAATGATTGATTACTTATTTAGTGATTATTATATTTAATTTATAGATGATATACTTAACATTAGAGGCTCTAAGGTGGGTAGCCAGCTCAGCCCATTTGTCTTATGATTGTATACTTTGTTTGTATGATGTAAAGAAAGGGTATTAAGAAAAGGAGTCACAGCATATAAAGATGGCAGTCCTTTTTAAGTTAACTTATAAATTTACTGCAATCTTTATGAAAATAAAGATGACCTGAGTTTAGTGAGTTAGTACAATATACACAAGAAAAAGTAATATCTGATAGCATTAACACCATTAGATATTAAATCATTTTATAAAATTAGAGCAATTAAAATAGTGTGGTATTGATGTGATACATAGTGCCATGGAAGAAAATATAGCGTCTAGAAATAGACATTACGTATGAGAATTATAAAGATTACATTTTAAATAGGTGGGAGGAAATATTAGTTAATATTATAACAAAATATTAGTTAATATTATAATAAAACATTAGTTAACATTATAACAGAAATTAATAGGACTCATTGGGACAACTGAATAGCCATGTGGATAAAGATAAATTCATATTGCTATCTCATAACCTAACCAAAAATACATTTCAGATACATTTCAGATGCACAAATTCAAAATATAATATATAAACCACAAAGAAGAAATATTATGAGAAAACATGTAGATTGTTTTCATAATCTTGAAGTATTAATTTTTTCTTAAGGTGATATAAAACGTGATAGCCATTAGAGAAAGGATTGGTGAATTCAATTTAATAAAAAACAAATGCTTTAAAGGGAAAAAATCACCATAAACTAAAGGGAAAAAAACCCAGTAACATGATAAAAATATTTGCATCTTGTATCACAGAAAAGGGCTCATTTCATTATTATGTTAAGAGTTCCTAAATTAATAAGAAAAGACTAATAGCTCATTACAAAAATGGACAAAGTCTTTTCACAAAAAACAAAGCACAAATGATTTCTAAAGAAAAGAAAAAATTCCCAACCTCCCTCATAAAAGAAAAATACAATGGGAAGTTAGCAATTCCCACTTTTCAAAATGGCAAAGATGAAAAAAATACATAAAACACTGTTGGAGTTGTATACAAACATTTCTGACACAATGTTTGTGGGAAGTATGAATTGGTAGAACCCCCATGAAAGACAATTTGGCAATATTTTTCCAAATTAAAAATGCAAATACAGGGCCGGCCTGGTGGCTCACGCCGTTAGAGCTCCATGCTCCTAACTCCGATGGCTGCCGGTTTGATTCCCACATAGGCCAGTGGGCTCTCAACCACAAGGTTGCGAGTTCAATTCCTTGAGTCCTGCAAGGGATGGTGGGCAGCGCCCCCTGCAACTAAGATTGAACATGGCACCTTGAGCTGAGCTGCCTCTGAGCTCCTGGATGGCTCAGTTGGTTGGAGCATCCTCTCAACCACAAGGTTGCCGGTTTGACTCCTGCAAGGGATGGTGGGCTGTGCCCCCTGCAACTAGCGACGGCAACTGGACCTGGAGCTGAGCTGCGCCCTCCACAACTAACAACTAAGACTGAAAGGACAACAACTTGACTTGGAAAAATGACCTGGAAGTACACACTGTTCCCCAATAAAGTCCTGTTCCACTTCCCCAATAAAGTCTTTAACAAAAAAAAAAAATACAAAGAAATATTTATTTTTAAAAAATGCAAATACAACTATGACCGACCAATTCCACTCTCAAGCATTTGTCTCACAAATACAATTTCATATTGTGAAGCTGTATTAGAAGGTAATCACTGTAGTTTTAGGAAACCTAAATGTTCTACAGTGGGGCGGGGGGTGTAGCTAAATAATTTTGGTATATCCATACCATCAGAATTTATGAAGCTGATGTAAAAAGAGGTGGTAGCTTTATACATACTAATATGAAAATATTTCCAGGTTATATTTTTACGTGACAAATGAAAAAATGTTAAGCAGTATGTACATACAATATAATTTGTGTTCAAAGAAAAATTAATAGGTATCGATGTGCTTAAGAAAACATGTAGCTGGATACACAAGGGATTGGTACCAGTGCTTGCCTCCAGGGTAGAAATCTAGGTGGCTGGGAAACAGGCAGAGAGGGAGAATTACTTTTCATGTCACATGTTTTTGAGTGTTGCGGCTATACTTATTCTTTAAAAATAAATATAATAATCCTACTTAGGGGAAAAACAAGAGTCATAAATCTTCAGTTTTGGCCCAATTATTCAACTTAAAAGTGTTCTAGTTCTTAGAGTTACTAACAGCTCTGAAGTTTAGGATTGTAATCAAGTAACGGGTCCTCAAAAATATGGCTGGAATGAATCTGAATGAATGAATGATACCTGTAAAAGTGTTTTGCAAACCATAATGTGTATAAAAATATATAATACTATCATTAGCCTTATTCAGAATAGTCATATGAATTAAAGAAATTTCCCTATACAAAATTACATGTGCAAAATAGTTTATACAGAAGATCTGAGGAGGTACATGACTCAACAGAGGAAAGAATAGAGGCAAAGGTTCCATTTGATGTAAAATGAGTAAACACTCTCAGCTTCAGACGATATTCCAGGGACTGTGTAAATATCTCATTCCTAGGCTTATGCTCCCCAGAAATACATTTTGAAACTAAAACCCTTTCCTCACACTAGGGAAAATATATATGCACAAAATGTGTGAATATTTTAATTGTAAAGTAACTGCATAGTTCTTTTAAGTAGTAATTATATATTTCTTCTAAATGGGATCAATATCTTTAGTAGAAAAAGACCCCTATCAAAGAAGGAAATAATGAATACCCCAATAGAAAAATAACCAAGAGAATAAATGGATTCATTAAAGAAGAAACAGAAATGTTCCATGAGTGAAATGTCTGCCTATTGCATTGTTTTGTGCACCTAAAACTAATAAAATAAAATAAAAGGAAAGAAAATTAGTGAATTCAACATTCTCATCTGTCACATCAATATCTCCATTGGAAAAAAATATATTTGTAAGAGAACTTACTCAACTGTATAAAATTACTATCATTTAAGTTTCAATGATGTTTCCTTTATTTTCAGAAAAGAAATATTTATTCAAGTAGAATAAAATTAGTGATTTTTTTTTCAATTTATCCAAACTGGGAGTTTTCTAATGAAAATCCTCAAATTCTCTGGCTCAAAAAAAGAAGTGTTCCATGGGATACACATTTTAAAAGAAAATTTTTTTTCCCTATGAAACTGAGAAGCATTTAAAAAATTACTATAGTTAATGTTGTTCTGGTATGGAAAAATATATGCTTATATATTGCTGGAGGGAACATTAATTATTACAGCCTTTTTGGCTGTATGTACGTACATAAAAAGCCAAATAGCTTGAAATCTCAGTAATTTACTCTGAGTAGGTTAATTTTATTTTAACCTTTATGCCTTTCTGTATTTCCCAAATTTTCTGCCAAAGAAAATTTACTACTCTTATATTGGACCATATTAGTAACCCCAAATTAGTTTTATGTACATCTTGCTGTAAAGGATTGTATCTTGGATTTAATGATAATAAAATCTTTTCTCTATAACTTGACCTTGTTATTTACCTACAAACTTTTAAATAAACTGCATTATTTAATTTCATTAAGTTAGTACTAACCAACAATCTAGTATTATATTTGTGCCTATGTTTCTAAAACAATTGATTAATTTATCACGTCATTAGCTCTCCAAACATTTGGTGATTTTTCCTTATCAAGTATATATTTCAAAAGAAATATTTGCAGGTTTGGGGTGCTTAAGCACTGCTGAATATGGAAAAATACTACTAACTTCTGCTATGACTAGTGTAATTTCAGAATTAGGGAGTTTTAAAGTTTAATTAGGTGGTGTCCACCATATTGGTTTTCCTTCTCATCCATCTGAACAAGGTTTTAACTTTAATCTTTATGGTTGGTAGAAAGCTACTTTGATTAAACTCAAGCAGATAGGTAGTAGTTTTTATTTTAGTGTCATTAAAGTGAGAAACTTATAAGCAGAACTTTCATATTATGAACATCAGGCTACATATAAAGTTAAGAAGTTTTTTGTTTGTTTCTGAATATGTTTTAATTTGTTATATGAGAAGGAAAAGAAAAATTGAGAGTGCCATAAATTAAAAAGAAATGTTTCTTGCGTAGAGTCAATGGTAGTTATTGATTATTATAAGTATTTGAAGATACTCTCAAAATATTGCAGAGAATCTTAAGTGATTTCATTAAGTAATAATTAAAGTTTGCTTACAAATCAGTGACATGTATGTTATCTTAAGGACAAGATGTTTCTTCAAGTGTTTGGGTCAGGAGTAGCTGTTATTCGCCGAGTGTTTAACAAATTTCTGCGATGCCCAGATATCATGCTATACACTGGTGATAAAATACGCCAAACACAAATTCCTATCTATGTTGCTTAGAGTCTAGTTGAAAAAGCCATGGAGACTGATGAAAGAAATTAGGTATTATTGGAGTTATGGTGAAAACCTGCTTAGGGGGCAGTTGGGAGCCCAAAGCAGACTGGAGATGAGAGGAAAAACTGATGAAGAGTTGAATTTATATCTGAAGGAAGGAAGGTAGGAAATGATGTCAGATCTGTTTATAGAAGAGTCGTTTACCTAAATATTTAAAGATTAGTAATCAGGTGATAAAGATAGTTGAGACTGTTTGGACAGAGGGGGCATCATGAGAAGGCAGCAATCATAGAAATATCTGTCCTTTGGCTAATGAAATGTAGAGTGATGTATCTGGAATGTAGACTGAAAATAGGGGAAGGAAAGAGGGGAAGACGCTGTCAGCAGCAGAGTAGGTAAAGCTTTAATGCTAGACTGGAGACCTGACAGGTTAGCATGTAGGTAGTGGTCAGCTAGAAAGGACTTGTTTTTAGTAGGGAAGGATCTAAATCAGCATGGATTTATCTATTTTAAATTTTCTGTTAAACTGTCCAAAGTAGGGCTTTGTAAAACTGTAACTCTGTTCAAGTTATAGTATAAAAACTTATCAGTATCCCAAGTTAGTAGTTTTTCTCTGATCTTACAGGTAGAAGGTTTATTTTCTAGCAACGTCAAGTATAATTTCAACATCGTACGTGTTCCTTAAGAACATGCCAAAAGAGCAGGGAGTATTTGTGATACAATCCAGGCCTTGCTGTTTTTTACTGTGTCTTAAACAGTAAAAAATATTATGTCAGATACTACAATAAAAAAAGACTTTCCAAGTGTCACTGCATTATTTTGCATGTAAACATACTCTTAGGTGGTATCAAGTATGGTAATATGCGTCATAGTAATTAATTAAGAACTCCAGAATGAGATTTGTTCCCATTCCAATCAAGAAGGATAAGGCATTTTGAAAAAATATGAAAGATTTGTTTTCTAGTCGTTGAAGTTAACCTTATGGACACCTGGCTCAAAAGTTTCGGGCCTTGTGAATCCATGTGGTTTTTCTACCCAACCCCCAAGCCTAATGACTTGGTGATCATGTTGTATTCCCTTGTCCCTGCAAAGACAGATGGATCAGCCAGGGAATTCTTTCCTCTCTCAAACCACAAAATCAGGAAATGTAATCGGAGTGCTCAGCTGAACCCAGAGCAAGAGCTTTCCTAATGGGTAACTATGACTTGAGAAATCGCATCCATTAGATAAAAAGTGATTAAATATACATCAGTCCTTTGGCAAGGGAGCTATGAGGATATTGCAAAAGAACATCATCATGTGACCCGTTTCTCCTGCTTGAAAAAGAAATGTGTTTTTACCTTTGACATGTATCATCTTTAAATTCCTCAGCTCAGTCACAGGAAGAAATTTTTTATGATGAGATTTATGCAGTTCATGATTTTTGTGTGTGTGAACTATAAGGTAATTGTGTGGTTGATACACGTTATAAAGGAAATAGTTCTGACGTGCTAATGTCCATACCCCATTTTTGCTTTATATTATTGTTCTTTATGTTTTAGTTGTTTCATATTTCAAGATATTTTTAAAAATAATTCCAATAGAGGCCTCTTTGTTCCCAAAATTAGTTTTTTTCACTTAGATATAGTACATATCTTAAATATCTAATTAGAAAAAAATGTGTGTTCATGAAAATTTCTCTTAGCTTTCCAAATGATTTTTTAAATAAAAATAATGTTTAAAAAAAATGTAGTCGTTAATAAATGTCACCAAATAACATTAACCTTGACTATATTTATTGTTCTAGAAGTTTCTGCTTCTCGTAATTACAACCATATTTTGATTAATAATTTGCTTCCCATATTATATTAATATACTTGCTACTAACCCACTTGAGGTAATTCAAGCATTTAGAATGTTCTTTTAAAGTTTTGAATAACCTTTCACTTTTTCCCTGCTTTCTATCAGCAGGCAACAGTAAGGTGACTGACAGAGAATGTGCTTACAATCATGGAATTAGAGGCGACTCAGTTGAAAGGTCCCTCAAAAACTGTAGTCTACCTCTTTATTTTACAGATGAGTTCCTAAGAGCTCAAGTCCATGTGTCTAGAATAGTAGGAAGCACAGTTAAAGAAATGATTGAAAGTAATTATCATTTAAAATTTTTCATTAGGGTATTTCTGAGCAACCTGTATACACTAAATCCTCTCCCCCAAATCAAAATTTCTCTCCATATTCTTAAATCTCTAAACCCTCAAGTCAGCAGAGATGAAGGGAGGGAGCTCTGATTCTGTTGGGTTTTCTGCTGCTGAGACACATAGAGGAATGCCTAGTTGCATGAGACCAAGTGGTGGGGGTGTTACACACAGAGACAGAAAGGTGTCATAAACAAGTCCAGACACGAAAGAATAGAGAAGTGCCCGGAAGGGCATCTTCACTGGCCTGTTTGATGATCTCTGTGGTTAAGTAAAATAATCAAATTAACTAAATTCTACATGTAGGAAAAATTGAATATACAGTTTTCATACTGAAAGGAACCTTATAGATGTCCTACTCTTTTTCTAAATGTTCTTGATGCCAAGAGATAGTTCAGCTGTAGCATATCAAGTTGGAGTTATGGTCATGAACCAATACTAGAAAGGCTTTCAATTGAAAATATAGCAGACCAAGCATGTTAATTGAAACATTTTGATACACATGGTTCCTCTAGGCTCCTATGGTACACTGCCCCCAATCTCTACATACAGTGTTTAATAAAATTATGCTCTAATTTAAAATGTAGTGGTGATATTATAATTTGCAGAATTAATATTTTAATTTTTTCTGACCATTGAGAATATTTAATGTTCCCAAATTTCAAGATGAAAAGAAAGGTACTCAGTAGATAAGTAAAACATCTCGTTCAATGCAGAAATTGAAGTAAATAAAATGAGTTATGTAGAAAATAATAACTACAAGAAGGAAGTAGAGAACTCATTACATAACTTTGTGACCTTTTTTTTTTCCATTGGGGCCTTAAGTTTTGAGTCTTTTCTCATTTTTCTGTTCCCTTCCTTCTGGAGTAAGGAATAGAGAAAAAAAAATGTATAACCATTGAATCAATGTTTGTTGACTCCCTACTATGTGCCTCATTGGGGTAAACATTGAGAGCAGAAAGATGAATAAGATGTCAAGTCATGATGAGAGTAACTACTTTGGAGACTTAAGGACAGTGGTCCTAGGTGAAATAACCCTTGGACTGGCTCTGGAAGGATGAATAGTAATGCTCCTTTGGACCACAGCCACCTATCCAGAGTCCTAGATAAATTGATGGAGCTGAATTGCAGAGAATGAGGCTGGAACCAGTTAGAAAAGGCCCTGGTGGATTAATCTCATAAGCCTTGGGGGATCCATTGAATGATATTTAAATAGAGAAATTATGTGACCACATCAGTTTTTATTTTCCACTTTGATAGTACTAATAGCCTATATAGATAAGAGGTAAAGAGACTGGAAACCTAGAGATTAAACTATTGTGATAATACAGATAAGAAGCACAGAGATAAAGAGAAAAGCTGTGGGGATGCAAAAAGAATGACTTTAGAGATGATAGAGAAAGAATAATCAATAGGACTTCCTGACTAGATGTTAAGAATCTAGTCTGAGTCCCCAATTAGTGAATGATATTTGTCATTTCTACCCCTGGCTACTGATTAGTATCATTTAAATGAGCAGGGTAATACAGGAGTAGACGAAAAATTAGATATGAGTTTGCTGAATCTGAAGGACACATCTAGATTGGAAAATAGTTGTTTTTCAAATTTTTGCAATGGAAAGCCTTTCCATTCTTAGTTTGTAGGAAACAATCTATATAACAAACAACAAATGATTGCACATGTGCAAAGGTGGCATATTATTAGTTCATTTTCGTTGGCTTATGAGTTGATTGGTGCATGGCATCCTCTCTGAGAGCCACAGCTTCTCAGCTGGGAAGTGGGCAGTATCTCTCTCACATGTTCTCCCTGATGTGTGCCTGATTTGAGTACCCAACTGTCTTGCTGTAGAGATAAGGCTTAGTCCTTCTGTAACATGCTCATGAAAAGTTGCAATTCCTAATGTAGGTCCTGGGTTTATTTCAATTTAAATGTTTCTGGGCAATGTGTATTTTTATCTGGCAACCCTATCCTATGTTTTTTTTCTCAAATGTTATTTTGTGTCTCTTCATGACCCATTATATAATCTCTAGATCAGAATGTTCTAGACCCGTTAAATTCTGGGACATGAATGTCAAATGCACGTGAAGGATGGGGTTAGGGGAGAATAGTCTACCGGTCAGTTCCAGGTACTTCAGACATGGATTCCTGGATTTATTTTCAGTGTTGTCATTTATCGATTGTTTCACATAAAACCCTAATGTGTTTATAACTCAGGAAGAATGATGGAATAGTACTAACAGTGCCGCAGGTGTGTTTTGAGCATCAATTAGTTAATTATGAAATATTTGAGAGGCATTCTAAGTAGCACAGAACTCAAGGCTTTTCACCTCATTTGGGGGTCCACTTAAATAGCACTTTACTAAGCCAAGGGAAACAAACACAACTTGTACATATAGAACATCACCCACTAGGAATTCTGATCTCCCAGTGTGACTGCTTGCATGAAAAAATATCCCCTGGGTGTCAAAGGCTTTCTAAAAGCAATGATTCATGAACCTTCTGGATTTAGGACAATGTGAAATTATTTTCATCTGTATTTTCAGTTGTTTTTAGTTACTTGACAAGTTATTTGACATGATTAAAATATTTTACATTTTGATCCAGGAGTAACAGTGGAAGTGAAATCAACATAATACTCCGAAAATATAAGGCCTCAGAAGAGAATAAGAACACCGAGAGAGAGGACAGTGGGCTAGGAAGATGGAAAAAGAGAATTGCAGACCAGTGCCCAAAGATTTTAGACAAAATTGCAGCACTAGTACTTCTTGTTTGTGTTCTCTAAATACCATTCTTATTAATTCAGGGTTACTATCATACATAAAAAGTATTTTAAAACATACACCAGGCAGATACCAGCAAATTGGTGTGGAGAAATATGGCAGATACATGCGTGACTCAGTCCCAGTAGCAATTCCTCATTTTATTTTTTCATTTGAAATATAAAGCATGTATCAAGTATATACCTTCAAGAAAACTGAGTTCTGTTTAGTCTGAGGCTCAACTGATTTGAAAGATGGTCTCAAAACTATTGTGCATATGTCTACTTTTCTATATTTTTGTTGTCTTTCTGAGTTTTTCCTCTCCTAGCCTTTCTACCTACTATTGGAAAACATATACCTTATTATGTGCTCTTATATATTATGTACCCTTTTCAATGAGCTCACTTCCCACCTGAACCCATGCTTGAAAGAGAACAATGATCAATTTCTCTGCACCTGCTTCATGTTTAGTAAGTTTACAATTCATTTTGGTGTCCAACAATAGCAGGTAACTCTGCAATCCTTCCGGTCACTAATGTGCTTGGTTTTGTTGTCAAGGCAGCAGCTGAACTATCTCTTTCACAAACATGTGATAATTCTTTTTCCAGCTTGGGCAGAGCATCTCCCATTCATTAAGAAAAATGCCCCTAGAGGCCCATCTCTATGTCCTTGCCATGGCTCAAACATTGTATACTTTAAAATCCTTAGTACGTTTTCTGTTGTACGGTATTGAATTGTTTGAAAATAATTGAGAATTTTAGTAAATCCTCTTACTTTGTTGAGATGAATCAAAGGTGTTCAGCTTTCCTGAAGCAAGACTGAAACAATCTATGAAATATGCCAAGTCGTGTTCGATTCATGGGGGGAAAAAAGAGAAAAGTTTCATGGCAAAAGGTTCATGGTCTTCGGTATTAGGTTTAAGGTTAGACCTAAATAATGAGAAGATTTTCATGATGGTCTGTTGCATTTTTATATCTCTTGACCAAGCCCATAGCACTTAAGAAATTGACTAAGGCAAGAAAGAGGGGTCAAGTGTTAGGGCATCACTGATCTGTCTTTCCTTGTTTGTTTGCAAGTGGCAAGATGCGTTACCTCCCACAGCAGCCCAGGTTTATCTAGAGGAGGGGTGTCCAAACTGCGGCCCGCGGGCCAACTGCGGCCCACAATCCATTTTTTATTGGCCCGCAGCAAATTCCAAAAATATATTTACGTCACTTAAATAAATCAGGTAAGGCAATATGTACTTCACCTCGAGTGAGTGGCCAGCTGTTTGTGTATTTTACCGCATATGGCCCTTGGTGAAAAACGTTGAAAAAAATTTGGACACCCCTGATGTAGAGGCTCAGAGGAGCAGGAGGATGAGATACTACTCTTTATTGCTATTTCAGTACAGAATTCTCCTCCATCTTGGTGGTTTCAAGGCAGATGACCAAAGCTCCTCAGCTTATAGATCCCAGTAAACACACCTGATGACATGGAACTTCATCTCATGTTCCATGGTGACCGTTTTAAGTGTAGAATATTCCCCAGAATCAGGGAGGATGCTCGGTCTCATTGTTTTTCAGTAAAAATATTGCAAAGTGTAATTTATAATGCCTATGTTTAAGCAGTCTTTTAAAAATAACAAGTTATACCTTCTGTCTTTAGAAGATATTCATTTGGGGTGAGAATAAAATGATACAGGCTAGACACCATTAGTTTTATTTTGGGAGGCAGTGAGAGTAGGGGAAAACACAACCAAGGGTATCATCCCCATTCCTAATCATGGCAACATGTTCTGGGAGCTCAGAAAGAAGAAAACAAGTACTGGCACTTTTAATAGGCGCTTCTTGCAGATATCCTGTTTTTATTTTTATTCCTCTATTGATTTGAAATACCTATTCCTATTGAGTTTTCTTGTAACTTACATCTTTGTCAGTCAGTAATCCCCTTTTCTCTAGTTTCCCCCCTCCATTTTTTCAAGAGCCTACTGACCCCACATGATGAAAGCTTTCAAAATAGGCAGAACTGAGTTTAAAGCCTGACTCCCTCTACCCCTTCCTAGCAGCATCAAATGACATGTCTAAGTCTCCATGAATTGAAATGAGGGTAGTAACACATTCTTAGTCTTATAAAAAATTCCATTTCTAACACACTACTTAACATAGTAGCTGCTTTATGTATGTAATTTGTTCTTCTATATCACAACTAAGCTCCACCTACTCTCAGAAGTATTCTCTCCCGATGACCTTTACAGCTTTGTAAAAGCTCCCTTGTCACTGGCCAATTTTTATAAACTATGCTCCTCACAACTCAGTACCAATTTTGTTGTGAAATATCCTAAAGATAGCCTAAGAATAGAGATTCTATGAGAGAACTTTGGGTACTAATAAATCAAGGTATGTATTTTAAAGCAGGGCTTTGCTTGCTATTCTATACAGAGGATAGCTGAAGTCTCTATTTAGGCCACTGAAGCCCATCTTACATGGCAGCTGTGATATTTTAACTTCTGAAGTAATTGTGGGTGTATTTGCAATACAATCAGCTCAAATCTAATTTGTCAATTTTATGAGGTCTGAATGTGGTCAGAACTCCCTTTTGGTGCCTTGAGAAAAAGCTGCTTGCCAAGATAACAAAGGACGTGACTCAACTGCTTTCTGACTTGCAATCCTGCTTCACATCAAAAGCAGGGAATTTTATGTTTAGTGACCTTCTCCTCCCACATCTTTTGGATTTGCTCATCTAAAGGCACAGCTGTGACATCAGTGGTGGAAATTTCCATCTTGTTTGTTATCTTGATTATTTTTTCCTGTGTATACAAAGGATTTAGGTGGTTTTCCATAAAACACATACGTATGAAAGGGATCATTGAAAGGAATATCAAAGTAAATCGATATTATTTGCAGTGGGAAAATAAAATCCAAGCAGCAGGAAATGTTATCTTTTACACCAGATCTAACACATATTGATGAATTGCTAGTATGATGATTATTTATGCAGCTCAGGTACATCTTCTTAAAATCCATTCTGTGGTTCCTTTTGACGAAGTCCAGCACTCTCAAAAAGTTGAATGATTCTCATGACAGATGACGAGGAGGACCCGTTTCTAAGCCAATGCAAAAAAAATTACAAATCCTGTTTCATCAGATACCTTCTCACCCAAAGCTTTACTTTGTGGTTTCTCATGTTTCACATTTGTGTTAATGCCTCAGTAATAGTTAATGGTATCTTTTCATCAGTGCAGTGTTATCAGGTTCAAATGAAATAATAGATACTAAAAAGCTTTAAAAAATTACAAATATATCAAAGTATGGTTTTAATGATGCTTCATTTATTCTAGGTAATGTGATGTGGTTAATGATTTTTTAATTAAGTATTTGTGCCTGTTTGGTTTAACTGATAGGAATATGATTCTTCTGAAGCTAATGCAATGGATTGGATCCCTGTAAGGAACCCTTAGCATTTCTCCATGGAAAAATACATGATCCTCTGAGACAGTCCTATGTGACCCTAGCCAGTTAACTCACACAAGCATGGAATTGACCCTTAGCATTCTGAGATTTAATATTTGAGTGATTCTTGTGTTCAGCACCCTTCTCAGCACTTTATGTTATGTATCTTTATAAAGTAGATGGCTTTGTATGTATTATCTATTGTAATGCACACAAATAACATAATGAGGATAGGCCCTTCTTAGACGAGGAAACTGAGTCTTAGAGAAGTAAAGACACTTGTCTGTCACTCACAACCAGAAAATGATAGAACTGGAATTCAAACTCAGGTTTGTCTGATTCATAGTTTTTAATACTATGCTGTGTCTCTCAAACTAAACGCTCACTGTGCCTGATTTTGAAATGTATAGAATAATTCTTGAAAAAAAAATCTTTTCTTTTTTTTCCCTTTCCCGGAAAGGGCATCTGCTATGTATTTTACATTGATTCGGAACTTCATTTTTGAAACACAAACATTCCCAGTTCTATAAAACATTGACATATATAAAGTCTCCTAAACACTTGGGGTTTTCATAGGTAAAGTCTTTCTTAATTTTCTTTTCAAAATAAAACGTCAGTTAAAACTCTAAACAAGATACCCAAAAATGTAATTTTCTCTTCTAAAACTAACAAAGGATATGCTAAGAATCATATGTGCTCTCTTTTTCACCACACCAAGAAAAATCACTCTAATAATTATTTCACATGAATGAGGTTTTTTTATCTGCACTAAATCATGTAATTAATTTTACAGCACCTCAAAACATGTTATACTGAAGATATTACAATTAATCTTGGTGTTGAAAGAATGTTAGTTTTAAAACTAAATGTACTCTATATGCTAAAAGTATTTTTGCAGTATGAAGGTACTGGGACTAGATGGGGACATGTTTGCCAGAGTTCTCTAGGGAAGTTTTGGTGGTGGATGAGAGAGCTGAGCCTGTCAAATAGTTGATGATTTGGACATGGAGAAGGTGTAACCTGTGGTCTCCTAGTGGAATATGCACACCTAAGAAGGATGCTGAAAGAGTTTGTTTTTTGGTTAATCCTTGTATTTAAATTTTCAGTATTTCATACTTTCTTATGCATAAAATGTTTTACAGTTGCACATATAGATTCTGTAAAATTTAGCAATAGTGTAAATTCATATATTGAGAGATGTTCAATTTTTTATTATTACTGTCATTATTGTTATTATTTTGCTAGGAAAAGTGAGTCTGGGACATCTTCTGAATGATAAGGATTGAAAACATTATCCTATAATTATCACCATGATAAGGAAAGGTAGGAAAACTAACTGCAGGTATTAACTGTTGGCATGTTGTAGGATTGACCTGGTGTATCAGAAAGTGACCAAACGCTAACATCTCTATATACATTGATTGAACGAGTGGTCCTACCACTGATTTAAATCACTAGTGTTTCCTATACCACTTTGAAAGAAACAATAATTCTAAATTATTTTAAAGTAAATACATTATATTATTGGTATTATATCATCTATACATGTGTTCACATGTTTATTTGCTTTTCTTTTTCCTATTGGTAAGCCGTCATAATTTCCCAAATGTCAAGGACAGAATCATCATGACAAGATTTTTGGAAAGTTACATAGTCATCACTCAATTATTATTTTGATAGATATTTATGCCACACACAGAAATATAAGTCTGAGACATTTCCTATGTATTGATCACATTATTCTGCAAGTGTGCTTACGAGACAGTATAAGAGAGACCAGAATCTCCTAGTATTCTTAGAGTTAAGACCAGAACTTACCTCAGATTTCCTGAATGAAATGACAGGTTAATGTTATTGATGAAATGATTATGGCTTGGCTTCCTTGAAACATAAGCTGTTAGTAAAAAAGCAATTAGGAAAATAATAAAGAAATGAAACAGCAATTCCTCTTCCATTTTTCCTTACCTCTGTATTGTGACATAAGCAAAAGTAATATAATAGCCACTAATTATAGGAAACATTTCAGACTTATAATTGGATCTTTCATTATTTCCACAGCAACTGTGAACTAAGATTTTATTCACAGATAAGTAGAGTTCATTCCCATGGAATCTTATCAGCGTCTTTGAATGAGAACCTTAAAACAAAGAGACCCACATAATGTATTTTAAAGTAAATACATTATATTATTGTTATTTAGGCATACTGGATAAACTGGTGTCTTTCTTTTGTTTTGTAAGAGCAAATATGAGGCTTATTGTTGCAGATTCTTCCATCATCTGCTATAGTATGAAGTGGTAGAAGGCACTGAACTAAAAAATTGATTTCTAGTCAGAGCTCCAATATTTCCTTAAACTAGACTTAGCAAATACTAATCTCTGTAAATCTTTATGTAACTGTTTATTTTTTAAAAAGGAAAAGAATATTTTTATTTTATATTTCAGAGCATTTTTGTCTGTGAAAGAGCTGTGAAAATAAAAACATTGTAACTGAACATGTCTTTGTATGTTATTCATGAATGTGAAATGTTTTCAATATTTTCTATTTAAAAAGTTCTATCAATTAAGAAAGTTTCCAAAAGAAATTAGTTCTTTAGAAAAGATGTTGACATATTAATGTCTGTGAAAAATGCAAAGAAATATAGGTATAAAAATAAAATATAGAGGAAATATGCAATAATACCATATTCTTGGTATATATTTGTATGTCAAGAAATAAACTTTATGATGTGATTGTAGTAGTGAAAGTTGATAAAATAAACATTAGAAACCTGATAAAATAAAAATTAGAAAATCAAGAATCAATACTACTAGTTGAAAGAGGGAAAGTAAAACAGAGAAGTAGTAATGGAATTGATGTGGAAACAATATGTTGTAAAGAGGCACATGTATTTTGCCTTTAAATAATATACATTAGTGTTCAAATCATATAGCTTGGAAGAATCTCCATGTCAAATGCAGTCAATATCAATTACAAAATTTCTAAAAGTACATCCTTTCCAGTTTGTATTATTTGGGGATTTTGCTTTCATTCATTTTCATTAAGGAGACAGGTTTCCCATTTGTTGCAACAGTAAAATGAGATATATAGTTCCTGAGTATCTGAGAGGACAAATCACTTGCTCATCACACAACAATGGAAAGCCAGTATTTGGATCTATGCTATTGTGACAACAAAACTTACGAATTTCCAACTATAATATGCTGCCTCTTGTAGATAGTTGTCCTGAATTTCAGAGAGATACCATAGAAGTGTTATATGTACTTATATTCTGTACTAAGGTTCTTATTCATTTCATTTTTGTTAACATTTTATTATATAGAGGTTATTTAAATAAAACAGCTGATTCATCTTGTTAAGATGATATTTACACTAATATGAAGTTTCTTCTTTGCAATGGCAAATTTGCAATTAATTAAGAAATACTGAGCAGACACTTAGATGCAAGGGACTCACATTTGTTGTTAATGTCTTTCTTATGTAAATGGAGAGACTTGATATCAAATATTGGTATGAAAGGTAATAGATTAAGAAGCTTCTCTGCATTTATAAATTCATTACATTTAGTGGTGGGGGGGCCTATAAAAATACATGGACTTGCAGATGTGTCATACTTCAACAAAATACTATGAAAAGTCATATCCTTCCCAAGGTATTTCTTTAATTTTTCCTTCTCCTCACCTATTTTTGCATATTTTTTGTTTATATTAGTTCCAGCTGTGCAAAACAGCATAATGATTAGAATTTACACCACTCACAAAGTGATAACCTCTCCCGGTCTACTACCATCTTACATTGTATATAGCTATTACAATACCATTGACTATATTCCCTATTCTGTACTTTATATCCAATGTCATATATATACATATATACGTATATGTGTGTGTGTGTATATATATGTATATGTATATGTATATATGTATACACACACACACACACACACACAGAGGGTGCCAAAAGATACACATTTTTTAGAAAGGAAAAAACTCTATTAAAATTACACTGATGGTAACCACTTTGAGGACCTCTTGTAATTGCAGAAGTCAAAGGTGACTTGTATTCATCTTTTGTTATCAGTATATATTGAGTATTACAATTTTTTTTTTTTTTTTTTTTTTAAAGATTTTATTGGGGAAGGGGAACAGGACTTTATTGGGAAACAATGGTCAAATTGTTGTCCTTTCAATCTTAGTTGTGGAGGGTTCTGTTCAGCTTCAAGTTGTTGTTCTTTCAGTCTTAGTTGTGGAGGGCGCAGCTCAGCTCCAAGTCCAGTTGCCGTTGCTAGTTGCAGGGGGCACAGCCCACCATCCCTTGCGGGAGTCGAACCGGCAACCTTGTGGTTGAGAGGACACGCTCCAACCAACTGAGCCATCCGGGAGCTCAGCGGCAGCTCAGCTCAAGGTGCCGTGTTCAATTTTAGTTGCAGGGGGCGCTGCCCACCATCCCTTGCGGGAGTCGAAGAATTGAACTGGCAACCTTGTGGTTGAGAGCCCGTGCTCCAACCAACAACTGAGCCATCCGGGAGGCAGCTCAGCTCAAGGTGCCGTGTTCAATCTTAGTTGCAGGGGGCAGAGCCCACCATCCCTTGTGGGACTCGAGGAGTTGAACTGGCAACCTTGTGGTTGAGAGCCCACTGGCCCATGTGGGAATCGAACCGGCAGCCTTCAGAGTTAGGAGCACGGAGCTCTAACCGCCTGAGCCACCGGGCCGGCCGAGTATTACAATTTTAATACAACTTTTTCTTTTCTTAAAATGTGTACACATTTTCTCTCTCTCTCTCTCTCTCTCTCTCTCTCTCTCTCTCTCTCTCTCTCTCTATATATATATATATATATATATATATATATAAAATAGACATTCAATTTTATTTTATATAGTTTCAGGTGTACAGCTCAGTGGTTAGCCATCTATATAATCTATGAAGTGATTCCCCTGATAAGACTATTACCCATCTAACATCCTACATAGTCTTTACAACATTATTGACTATATTCCCCATACTGTGTATTACATCCCTGTGACTATTTTGTGACTACCACTTTGTACTTTCTAATCCCTTCACTTTCTCACCCACCGACAAGCCCCCTCCCATCTAGTAACCATCAGTTAGTTTTTTCTCTGTATGTATGAGTCTATTTCGAATACAAGTCACCTTTGACTTCTGCATAAGGTAGTTCTTAATTTCTCTTTCTGATAGTTCATTATTGGTGTATAAAAATGCAACTGATTTCTGAATATTAATTTTGTATCCTGCTACTTTACTGAAATTCATTTCTCAGTTCTAATAGTTTTTTGATGAAATCTTTGGGATTCTCTCTATATAGTATCATGTCTTCTGCAAATAATGACAATTTTACTTCTTTCTTTCCCATTTGGATGCCTTTTGTTTCTTTTTCTTGTCTGATTTCTTTGCTTTTGTTTTTTTGCTTTTGGTTTTGTTTGCTTGTTTATTCTTTCTTTATTTCTTTGCTTTTGGTTTTGTTTGCTTGTTTATTCTTTCTTAAAATTTCACATATAAGTGAGATCATATGGTATTTGCCTTTCTCACTCTGACTTATTTCGCTTAGCATAATATCCTCTAGATCCATCCATGTTGTTGCAAATCATAAGATTTCATTCTTTTTTATGGCAGAGTAATACTCTATTGTATAAATGTACCACTATTTATTTATCCAATCATCTATGATTGGCATTTTGGTTGTTTCCCTGTCTTGGCTATTCTGAGTAGTGCTGCAGTAAACACAGGGGTGCATGTACGAGTATTTTTTTCAAATTGCTGTTTTGGATTTCTTTGGATAAATACCCAGGAGTGGTATTGCTGAGTCATAAGGTAGTTCTTTCTTTAATTTTTTGAGGAACCTCCATACTGTTTTCCATAGTGGCTGCACCAATTAGCAACCCCACCAACAGTGCACGAGGGTTCCCTTTCCTCCACATCCTTGCCAGCACTTGTTTGTTGATTTATTGATGATGGCCATTCTGACAAGAGTGAGGTGCTATCTCATTGTGGTTTTTATTTGCGTTTCTCTGATCATTAGTGATGTTGAGCATCTTTTCATATCTCTTGGCCATCTCTTATATCCTCTTTGGAGAAATATTTATTCAGGTCCTTTGCCCATTTTTTTAATTGAAGTTTTTTTTTTTTTTTTGATACTGAGTTGTATGAGTTATTTAATAAATTTGAATATTAAACCCCTTATCAGATAATATGATTGACAAATACCTTCTCCCATTTAATAGGATGGTTTTTTGTTTTGTTGATCGTTTCCTTTGCTGTGAAAAAGCTTTATAGTTTGATGTTGTCCCATTTGTTTATTTTTTCTTTTGTTTCCCTGGCCTGAGATATATCAATAAAAATATTACTAAGGGTGATGTCTGAGCGTTTACTTCCTGTATTTTCTTCTAGGAGTTTTATAGTTTTGGGTCTTACATTTAATTTTCCATCCATTTTGAGTTTATTCTCGTATATGGAGTAAGAAGGTGATCCAGTTTCAATTTTTGCATGTATCTGCCCAGTTTTCCCAGCACCATTTATTAAATAGACTTCCTTTACCCCAATGTAAATTCTTGCTTCTTTCATCATAGACTAAATGACCATATAAGCTTGGGTTTATTTCTGGGCTCTCTATTCTGTTCCATTGATCTATGTGTCTGTTTTTATGCCAGTACCATGCCGTTTTGATTACTATGGATTTGTAATATAATTTGATATCAGTTAGCATGATACCTCCAGTTTTGTTCCTTTCTCAGGATTGCTGGGGCTATTTGGGGTCTTTTATGGTTCCATATAAATTTTAGTATTATTTTTTTCTACTTCTGTGAAAAATGTCATTGGTATTTTGATAGGGATTGCATTGAATCTGTAGATTGTTTCGGGTAATAGCAATATTTTAACTATATTCTTACAATTTTTCAAATACAGGTCTTTTACTTCCTTGGTTAAATTTATTCCTAGGTATTTTATTTTTTTGATGCAGTTATAAATGGGGTTGTTTTCTTAATTTCTCTTTCTGATAGTTCATTATTGGTGTATAAAAATGCAACTGATTTCTGAATATTAATTTTGTATCCTGCTACTTTGCTGAAATTCATTTTTCAGTTCTAATAGTTTTTTGATGAAATCTTTGGGATTCTCTCTATATAGTATCACGTCTTTTGCAAATAATGACAATTTTACTTCTTCCTTTCCCATTTGGATGTCTTTTGTTTCTTTTTCTTGTCTGATTTCTATGGCTAGAACTTTCAGTACTATGTTGAATAAAAGTGGGGAAAGTGGGCATCTTTGTCTTGTTCCTGATCTTAAGGAGAATGCTTTTAACTTTTCCCTATTGAGTATGATATTAGCTGTGGGTTTGTCATGTATGTTGTTTATTATGTTGAGATATGTTCCTTACATTCCCACATTGCTGAGAGTTTTTATTGTAATTGAATATAGCTGTTACAATGTTGGATTTTGTTAAATGATTTTTCTGCATCTATTGATTTGACCATATTTTTTTAATTGAAGTTTATTGGGGTGACAATGGGTAGTAAAGTTACACAGGTTTCAGGTGTACAATTCTGTAATATATCATCTATATATCACATTGTGTGTTCACCACTCAGAGTCAGTTCTCCTTCCATCACCATATATTGGATCCCCTCATCTACCACCCCTGCCCTCCTTACCCTGTGGTAACCACTAAACTATTGTCCGTGTCTATAAGTTTTTGTTTCTTTATTTGTCTGTCTTGTTGCTCTGTGTTTTCAGTTTTATATCCCATATATCAGTGAAATCGTATGGTTCTGGACTTTTTCTGTCTGATTTATTTCGCTTAGCGTAATAAACTCAAGATCCATCCATGTTATTGCAAATGGTATTATTTCATCTTATGGCAGAATAGTATTCCTTTGTGTGTGTGTGTGTGTGTGTGTGTGTGTGTGTGTGTGTGTGTATATATAAAACATCTTTTTTATCTAATCATCATACTGAAAAGCTTCTGCATAGCAAAAGAAACTATCGACGAATAAAGAGGCAACCAACTGAATGGGAGAAGATTTTTGTGAACAACACCTCCAATAAGGGGCTAATATCTAAAATATACAAGGAATTCATACAATTCAACCACACACACAAAAAAAAATAATCCAATTAAAAAATGGGCAGAGAATCTGAATAGATATTTCTCCAGAGAGGACATACAAATAGCCAGTAGACATATGAAAAAATGATCAACATCACTAATTGTTAGAGAATTACAAATAGAAACCACAATGAGATATCACCTCACACCAGTTAGAATGGCCATCATCAACAAGACAAATAATAAGTGTTGGAGAGACTCTGGAGAAAGAGGAACACTCATACACTGTTGGTGGGAATGCAGACTGGTGCAGCTGCTATGGAAGGCAGTAAGGAGTTTCCTCAAAAAATTAAGAATAGAATTACCATATGACTCAGCAATCTTTCTCCTGGGTATCTACCCCAAAATTCTGAAAACACTTATCAGTAAAGATATATGTGCTCCAGTGTTCATTGCAGCTTTATTTATAGTGGCCAAGACATGAAAACAACCAAAGTGACCATATGATTTTTATTTTTCATCTAGTTTATGTGGTGTTTCACATTAATTGATTTGTAGATTTTGAACCACCCTTTCATACCAGGAATGTCGTGGTATATGATCTTTTTAATATATTGCTGAATTCTGTTTACTAATATTTCGTTGAGGATTTTTGCATCTCTGTTCATTAGGGATACTGGCCTATAGTTTTTTTGCATGTGTTTTTTTTTTATGTAATGTCTTTGTCTGGTTTTGGAATCAGGGTAATGATGGCCTCATAGAATAATCTTGGGAGCCATCCCTCCTCTTGAATTTTTTGTAATAGTTTGTGAAGAATAGGCATTAATTATTCTTTGACTGTTTGATAAAAATCACCTGTGAAGCCATCTGGTCCCGGACTTTCATTTGTTGGGCACTTGTTGATTACTGATTCAATTTTGTTGGTAGTAATCAGTCGGTTCAGATTGTCTGTGTCTTTTGGTTTCAACCTTGGAAGATTGTATGCTTCTAAGAATTTATTCATTTCTTCCAGGTTGTCTAATTTGTTGGCATATAGTTGCTCGTAGTATTTTCTTAAATTTTTTTGTATTTCTGTGGTGTTGGCTGTCACGTCTCCTCTTTTTCTGATTTTATTTATTTGGGTCCTCTCTCTTTTTTTCTTAGTGAGTCTGGTTAAAAGTTTATTGTTTCTTTTTTTAAATCTTTTTGAAGAACCAGCTCTTGGTTTCATTCATATTTTGTATTTTTTTTAGGTTTTATTTCATTTATTTCCACTCTTATCTTTATTATTTCCTTCCTTCAACTCACTTTGGGCTTTGTTTGCTCTTCTTATTCCAGTTCTTTTGAGTGTTAAGTTAGATTGTTGATTTGATATTTTTCTTGTTTCTTTAGGTAGGGCTGCATTGCTATGAATTTCCGTTTTAGGACTGCTTTCACTGTGTCCCATAGAATTGGGGTCATTGTATTTTCATTTTCATTTGTCTCAAGGTATCTTTTGATTTCTTCCTTGATGTCATTGTTGACCCATTCATTGTTGAATAGGATGTTATTTAGTCTCCATGTGTGTGTGTGTGTGTGTGTGTGTGTGTGTGTATTTTCAGTTTTTTTCCTTGTAATTGATTTCTTTTTTCATACCACTGTAGTCAGAGAAGATGCTTGATATGATTTCAGTCTTCTTAAACATATTGAAACATGTTTTGTGGCCTAACATCTGGTCTATATTGGAAAATGTTTCATGTGCAGTTGAAAACAATGTATATTTTGCTGCTTTGGGGTGAAATGCGCTAAAAATATCAATTAAATCTATCTGGTCTAGTGTGCCATTGAAGAACGCTGTCTCTGTGTTGATTTTCTGTCTGGAAGATCTGTCCATTGGTGTCAATGGGGTGTAAAGTCCCCTACTATGATTGTGTTACTGTTGATCTGTGCCTTTAGGTTGGTCAATATTTGTTTTATATATTTAGGTGCCCCAACGTTGGGTGAATAGATGTTTTCTAGGGTGATGTCCTCTTGTTGGATTGACATTACATACTATTATGTAATGTCATTTTTTGTTTTATTATAGCCTTTGTTTAAAAGTCTATTTTGTTTGATATAAGTATTGCTACTCCATATTTTTTTCTATTTTGCATTTGCATGAAATACCTTTTTTCCATCCCTTTACTTTTAGTTTGTGTGTGTCTTTTAATCTGAGGTGGGTCTCTTATAGACAGCATATGCATGGGTCTTCTTTTCTTATTCAGTCAGCTACCCTATGTCTTTTGATTGGAGCATTTAGCCTATCATTTAAAGTGATTATTGATAACATGCATAATTATTGCCATTTTATTATTTATATTTTTTATCTTCATTTGTTTGTTTGTTTTCTCCTTTCTTCTGCTTAAAAAAGTCCTTTTAACATTTCTTGTAATGCTGTCTTGGTGGTAATGAATTCCTTTAGCTTTTTCTTATCTGGGAAGCTCTTTATCTCTTCTTCAATTTTAAATGACAGCCTCGATGGGTAGAGTAGTCTTGGTTGTGGACCCTTGTTTTTCATCACTTCGAATATTCAGTGCCAATCCCTTCTGGATGGCAAATTTCTGTTGAGAAATCAGCTTTTAGTTTTATGGGAGCTTCCTTATAAGTTACTAGTTGCCTTTCTCCTGCTGCTTTTAAGGTTCTCTCTTTGTCTTTAACCTTTGCCATTTTAATTATAATGTGTCTAGGTATGTGCCTGTTTGGGTTCATCCTGTTTGGGACTCTGCACTTTCTGGGCTTGTACATGTATTTCCTTCTGCAGGTTAGGGAATTTTTCAGTCATTATTTGTTTAAATAGGTTCTCGCTCCCTTGTTCCCTCTCTTCTCCTTCTGTTACTCCTATGTTGTTACACTTGATGTTGTCCCACAGGTCCCTTAAGCTATCTTCATTGTTCTATCTTTTTTTTTTTTCTTTTTGTTGTTCCAATTTGGTGTTTTCTGCTACCTTGTCTTCTAAATCACTGATTTGATCCTCTGTTTCATCTAATCTGCTGTTGATTCCTTCTAGTATATTCTTCGTGTCACTTATTGTATGCTTTATTTCTGACTGGGTTTTTTTATGGTTTCTATGTCCTTCTTTATGTTCGCTATCTCTGTTAAAATTCTCTAAGTTCCTTAAGCATTCTTATAATCAGTGTTTTAAACTCTGTCTCTGATAGATTGGTTGCCTCCATTTCATTTAGTTCTATTTCTGGAGGTTTCTTCTGTTCTTTTATTTAGCGCATGTTCCTTTGTTTCCTCATTCTGGCTGCACTCTGTGTTTACGTCTATGTATTAGGTATCTCTTCTATGTCTCTCAGTCTTTGCTGGGTGGCCTTATAGTATGTGTTTTATGTGGTCCAATGACACGGTCTCCCTGATTCCCTGT